>NC_134703.1:99456504-99584004 GCF_043290135.1 Rhipicephalus microplus | reverse complement strand
TTCGTGAACTGGCTTTCAAAAATTCTTGAAGTGGTAGAGAAAAAACACTTCCAGGAAGCGAATTCCAGGTTTCTGTAGTCGAAGGGAAAAAGCTGTATTTGAACAAGTCAGTATGGGTGAAAAAAGTTGCAATGTTAAGGGCATAATCACTCCTCGTAGACAAATATCTGGAAAATTTTGTATATGTTTCTAAAGTTCCGAAGCGAGAAGAATTAAATAAATTGGGCAATGATTATGCGCATTCAACATGGCAATGCTTCGCAAGTGTAGTGATAGTTAGCTGGGGAAGAAAATTTGTTGTATAAAAATCTATGTGATATATCTTGCATATAAAGCACACAGTTCTCTTTTTAATGGATTCTAGTTTGTTGGTGTCGCATTTGTTATGGGACTTCCAAACCAGACCACTACATCCAAAAGCGTGGTGAATAAGAGTTTTGTAGGTAAGCAGCTTGCTTAGGAAACCAAGTTTTTAAGAGAATACGATGTAAATAACCCAAACCCTAAGGGCTTTTTTGCATGTGAGATTAATGTGCTTAGACCATGCCAAATTACGTGTCATAAGAATACCAAGGTACTTGAATTCTGACACCCTAGACAGGCTAACATTGTTAAAACGATTGTCAAAAGCCAACAGGCATTAACGTCTCGTAATTGACTTAACGACTGTCTTGGAGACGTTGACATTTATTGGCCAAGATTTAGAACAGCTACAAAAATTAGAAAATGAATTGTTAAGAATGGCAAGATCTAGTGGAGATTTGACATTATGATAGAGGACGCAGTCATCTGCGAAAAGGCGTATTTTTACACAAGTGTGCAAGGGGATGTCATTATTATAAAGCAGAAATAGGAGGGGTCATAACACTGAACCCTGGGGAACTCTTGATGAGACAAGCATCAAAGGCGAGTTAGTAGAGTTGAAGCAGACATTGTGAACGCCGCAAAAAAAAAAAAAGTCAAACATCCAGCCAACCATTGATGCATTCTTTAGTATAACAAACAATTTGCGCAATATCTCAGGATGAGATAGCGTGTCAAAGGCTTTGGAAATATTGGCACTATGCGTCAAGCCTATCAGGATGTCACGCTTTTCAGCTACACGTCGTCATCTCCACTTGCCCACGTTAAGACGCACAAAACGAAATGAAAGAAGCTGATAGTGTGCGATACTCATGCAATTGATTGATTGATATATTGAATAATTGATTGACCGATTGATTAGTTGAATAATTGATTGATTGATTGATTGATTGATTGATTGATTGGTTTAACGTCTCAGGTCCACTATATGATTATGAGAGACGCCGTAGTGGAGGACTACGGAAATTTCTACCACCTGGGGTTCTTTGACGTGCACCCAAATCTGAGCACACGGGCCTACAGCACTTTCGCCTTCATCGAAAATGCAGCCGCCGCAGTCGGGATTCGATCCAGCGAACTGCGGGTCAGGAGCCGCAGTACTCATACAAACGGGGCAGAATGAGCGTCCCGTAAAGACCAAACGGCACATGATTTACACAGGATGTCGGGTGAACATGCGTCACGAAGTAGGCCGAAAAGATGGGTAACCACAGGAGAGTAATGCGCGTGTTCTTTGTTCTCTCAGTTGGTGTTTAGAGGCCCTGTCTTTTGAAAAGCTTGTGAATCACTACTTTGCTTCTATTTGTTTTTTGTTGTTTTTTTGCAGTGACCGGAGGCGGAGGGGGTTCAGTCAAATTCTGACACGCATAACTATTACGCGTTCATCACAACCAGACAAAAATAAAAAAGAATGATCACTGACGCGTTTGCTCTCACTGCCGGAACATCGATCATAATCTTTACAACAACCAAAGCTGAGATGTTATTTTCACTTTGGCCAGCAGCACAGTCAGATGTTTTCAATCTTTTTCAGATCCAAGGCCAATACTGAGCTGTACAAAAGTGAAGAAAAATAATATTGAAGAAATCAAGAGGAAGAACAGAGCACCTTTCGACCGAATCGGAGACCGGAAAGCGAACAAGCCGCCAGACGGACCACATGAAAAGCAAGCCAAGCCGAGACGAACTGAGTGAGTACTTTTTGTTTCATGTTTTGCTTCAGCCTCGTTGGAAGTGGTGCGTGAGCTGCATCACAAATGCGTGCATACGGACGAAGAAGCAGGCAGTGACCAGCAAAAAACACTTCGAGGCATAATATATATATATATATATATATATATATATATAAATATATATATATATATATATATATATATATATATATATATATATATATATATATATATATATATACATATATATATATATATATATATATATATATATATATATATATATATATATATATCAAGCTTACATCCCTGCGCAGTGCGCGAGTGCGCGTCCAAGCGCGAGGCCGACTATGGCCCCGGAGAAGAAGTGCGCGCCACGCTCATTTGTATGCGAGCCGGCGAGGACGCAAAGTTGCGGTTCTCTGACGCAGCCGTGGCAATGACCACGGCCGACCACGGGTCGGTGGGCCGTGCGCGTAAGATTCGAGTTGAGCGCGTTGCTCGGAGAGTATACAGAGCCTCGGTTGGAAGAAGTGAGGACCCCTCCCCTTCCGCTGCGGCCATAATCGATACTCGTTTCTCGACAACAGTTCGCGCCCTGTTGAAGCCGACTAGGCAAGCGTGAAGGTGAAGTTCTTTTACGTGTCGATGGTGGTTTCTTTTATATTTTACAAGATGAAAAACGAGAACAGTGCGGGAGAAAAAACTTTCTTCGGCACACAAT
The DNA here is from genome assembly GCF_043290135.1 of Rhipicephalus microplus. Taxonomy (NCBI): domain Eukaryota; kingdom Metazoa; phylum Arthropoda; class Arachnida; order Ixodida; family Ixodidae; genus Rhipicephalus; species Rhipicephalus microplus. Next base: position 99,581,244 of record NC_134703.1, on the reverse strand, counting down.
GCGGGAGTGCGAGTCGAGGAATTGAAAGTCTATATAGAGCCAGGGCAGTCGGGGGCAAAATGAGAGTCAACTCTATTGCGGTTGAAAAGAAGAAACGCGTGCGTGTTTAACAACACCCCGCGCGGTTACCTCTTTGGTGGTGTTCGTGGTATAGTGGGGGTAAGCTAGTGATGACTATGGTGGCGGCGTTTTTGATGATGTACGGCGCCTTGTGGCGCACCAGCCAGGTGTGGTCAAGGAGCTCCGGGAGGATTTGACTGGCAGACCGGGCCGTTGATCACTTCCCCTTATACGAAAAGTCGAATTGGCGGAGATGGTGACAAATTTTGCTGTTAGATATTCTTCTTTTTATTTATATATTTTTGAATCACTGCATAGGCAACGAATAAGCCAGCGCTATCAACGTAAATTTGAAATTGACGTGATTGTTCATTACGGCAACTTTGCAAAAGAAGTCACTCAAAGAAGCACGTCTAAAAAGAACAGGGCTGTTTACGTATACCCTTAACAATCGCTATAGCCTGTCCGGTGGACACCTAAACCATGTCGCAAAGAATGCAAAATTGCGGACGCCCACCAACTCCTATATCCATGCATGAAGCACGACGAAACATGGGGGCGTGATGTTCAATTTTGGTTAGAAAACGTAAACTAGTCTTGCTCCCTGTTATGGTATATTATTATGGATAATTTTAACGAGTGAAAGTACCTAGTGTCGCAACAACTGTTCTGTTAATTAACATTTAGACCATAACAAGGATGTTAATAAGAGTGCGATCGAATGTACGACTTTGTAATAGCATAGGACGTTACATAAGCTAGCACTTTACGTACACTACTGTATGGTAAGCGCACGCCCTAAAGTTTTCTTTTATATTTCTCAGAATCAACGTAATCATTCGCACGTCAAATCTTTCTTTGCACATTTTCCATAAATTTGCAGCAGTCTCTTTGCGTATACACTTGCCGCTACATTACCTGATTGGCATGACCATTCTGTTTAAGATGCTAGCGTGCGTACGAGATTCCCGAGTTGGTGTTTCAAGCGTCTCATCTACTGCCATGTACCTGGATCATCTTAACAGCGCGCTAATGCACGGACTAGAGGCCACAAGCTCTTATTGTGGTGCGCATAGGTATGTGTGCGTGCAATTCGACTCTTATCACCGTTTTACAGACTGTCTCAGTGCTTCGTAAGTGTCTTCGTTCTGGTTTTTCGGTGTCTGCGGTGCGCTTCATTACGCATCTGACCACCGAATCCTCATAGAATCCTCTGAACCTTGTCTGCCGGTTGGTGGTAGATAACAAAAAAGCAAAACAATTAAGTTCTGAAAATCAAATAACAATAAAAACACACCGTCAACAAGGAGCAATCGCGCTATCCCGTGTCTAGCACTGTTTGTTCCCGTAGTAACGACGTACCAACTAGCCCAGTTAGTTGCATTATTGTAATCGAAAGAATTAGTCACCCGATTAGCGTGAGGCTTGCAAATGGTTGCATTACTAACAGTAGGTAATATCTTAATCTCGCTTGCTGCATGGCACCCAGAGTTTGCTCGTAATGAGGTCTCTTTTATTCCTTTCCTTTTTCCTTCTCTTGCCTTTAATCACGTGATGGAACGACGCAAGTACGTTTAACGAAGTTAAAAAAAGCGCCGTTGATCACGAATTCATTAATGGCCTCGACAAGTATGAATCTTCGCGCCGCTGTCAGCGGAAACGCTTCGTGCTGACGCGATGCAAATCGTTCTGGAATCGAAGATTTAAAGACGCACGCCGTGCACAAGCTAAGAAAAAAAAAAGAAAAAAAAAACGGAAGACGAGCTGGACTTTACCGGACGACAGCTCAGCTCTGCGCACCGTGTTTGCTGTCTGCGCGCGTACTATTACGGTTTCCTTCTTTATTTTTTCTTTTCTGTGAAAGGAAAGCCAGCATACAGGCAGGATAGCTGGAGAGGAGATGGGTGGGGGCGCACTATTTCTCCCCCAACTCAAAGCGGCGAGAATAAGTGAGCGCGGTTATGCAAGGCGCAGCACCGGGATAGCGCGTACAGTGGAGAGTGCACTCGTGATTCTCATAAACCGTGGAGAGGCATGCGCGCGTGGCAAAAAAAAAAACAAAAAACGAATGGATTTGCGTTCACGCAGGGAAACTTCGGTGGCTCCCCCTTCATCGGGTCGTTCATCATCGAGCCAAACGGGCTGCCAGCGCCTGCCTTAAGAATAAATGACCGACCAAAAAGAGAAAAAAAATCTTTCTTTTTCTATTTCTATTACTTTCGGGTGCTCCTCAGATTCTTCTTCATTTTCTCCCCTGTGCTGGCTGTCTTCTCCAGCTATGAATATACACTTGTGTGTTTAGCTGATATGTTGCTGTGTGCCTTTCGATGCGAGGCTGCGTGCTCATTAGTTTGCACTTTAGAGCGCGTGCACATAGGCATTATACGATGACGTAATGCCAGGAAATGAGTTTAAACAATGAAAGGCTGGTCTTTATAGTGATATAAGTGAGGAAACCGTAAGACGCGTCGTTAGTAATGGCAATCAAGTCCCTCACGACAAAAGAGAAGGCTGAAGAAAAGCTCGGCCCAACACTAACACACCTTCGGTCGACGAGCAATGAGCTCAGAGCCCTATTGAAGGCATAAATTTTGATGACATACACATGAACACTTGTGTCATAAAGTTACACGTATGAACACAGGCAGACAATTATTTATTTTTTTGTGTTCTTTATTGCTGGACTTTCATTTGCCAATACGACGATAGGATCTTGAGGTTTTCTGTTGCTTGAAAGTCCGGATCAATTTAGACGTCATTGGATTCCTGAGCGTACACCTTAAATCTAACCTCACCGGCGTTATTCACACTTCACCCTCAGCCAAAGTCCAACCACCGAGGCTGGAAATCTCTTTACTATTTTCTGAGACATAGACTTGCCGGTAAGGCATCATGTTTTGTGTATATATGTGTAATAAATTAGACGTGTACCGTAAAACTTGTGTTGTGTATGATGTGGAGCAGTGTCTTGTGAAATCTGTTGTCATGTATTCGATGGTCATAAGTGGCTGCGCAGGAGGTGACGTGCGCGTTTCGAGCGCCACCCTTGGCATGTTCACAAAAGGTGTCATGCATCTGCTTGCATTTCTGGAATAGAGCAATATCGAAGCGTAGCCCCCACTGGTAAATTTGACCAGTTCAACGTTGAATCACAGCCGGTGTAAGGGCCACACCTGCCCGAAAGATCTTATAGGCACGACTTCCTCCGCCCTAGTAGTGAAGTAGGATCCCAATCGAACACCGGTGCCCTCAAGAGGGAGAGAGGGAGAGATGAAGGAAAGACAGGAAACACAACCATAGTAAGGCTCTAGTTTGCTACCTTGTACTTTTGAAGCGGAAATATGGTAAAACTTAGTGAAAGAGAAACCGTTTTTACAAAGTTTGTCACTCAGTTCAGTTACGGGTATAAAAACTGCAACAAAGCCCTCAGAGCGGCTCCTGTTGAAGACCGGGTAACTTAGCAGCATGACACCTTACGTGCTATGCCACCAGGGTGGGTCATTTCTTTTTCATTTCCCTTGAGAATTCTTCAAGGAGAGAGAACCGAGAGACTGTTTCCAGGAAAAAGACGACAAATAGGAAGTGAATGCGAAACCATTACATAGCAGGCATTAGTCAGCGCTAATGTTGACACGTCACGAGGCTCCCCGAGTCTTTCTTCAGGACGAACTTCATTTCCTGCGTGATTCGTGTTCTTTCTCTTTCCTCTGCCTTTAGCCTCAAATGTTGCTACATTGTTCAGCACATGTGAGCAGCATTTTAGTGGAAGCATTTGGTAGAAGGCAGCCCAAGTTGTGCTTAGGAAAACTTTAATGTATTCCAGGATGCTTTTTTCTGACTTTATCTTTCTCTCTCTTTAGCTTGCTGGGTAATTGTTCTGGACCGAGTTGCAGTACTCTAATGGTCGCTGTACTTTACGTGTAATAGTCGCTGTACTTTACGTACGTACCGTAAACAGAAAAGACATTGAAATAGCTTGAGCTGCTATTTTGAGGCACCTTTTCATTAGGTGTGTGCACAGTCTTTTCTCTCCAATTCAGCACAATTACGTCTCCTTCAATCATGATTAGGGGACAGGAAGCTCTGATGAAAAAGGCCCTTTGGGGCCAACTGCAGAAAATGCAGGAGTAACGAAACAAAATGGCAGCATATCCCCGAGGTGAATGACGGAGAGTGGGGCGAAGCATCTCTCCGTCCATTCATTCTTGCTTCCGTCCGTCCATGCGTCCGTCTGTATGACCGTTCGTGAATCCATCCGCCCATTCATGCGTGCGTCCCTTCGTGCGTCTCTTTGTGCGTCCGTCCCTGCGTTCGTCCATGCATCCAGCCCTGCGTCCGTCCATGCGTCCATCCGTCCGTGCAGCTATCTGTGCAGACATCCGTGCGTCCGTCCATGCATCTGTCTGTGTGTCCGTTTGTCCATCTAGTCAACACTCCAAGTACTACCATCTCGCATCTTTTCATCATATATTCCGCATATAGAAGCACCACCCCCCTGCGAACATTCCAAGGACTGAACGAGAGGTGGCACACGCACAATTTCTTGCCACTTGCGCTTCGCGTCTACTTCCCACCTTTAACCACCTCGAGTTCATGGTATATACTAGTTCACTGTATTCATGGCACTGCGGCCCAACGCTCGCTAAACCTTTCTAAAGCCAAGGAGGTTACGCCCAGCGAGTATAACGTAGCAACCCTTTTTTGTCAGATAGTGCTCAACGTACATGCCAATGGCTGCTAATGGGGAATGAGAGACAGGAGAATTTGGCTCTTAGTTAACGCGCACGCTGCGAATTTTTTATTGTTCAACAACGCACTGGAGAAATCTCCCATGGGCATCACCTTGCAGGTCAAATCGAAAAACATGTTACGTACAACGACTGTGACGAGGGACGAACGGGTGCCGCTTTAAAGAGCTTCGCCCCTAAAAGCTACCCGTATCTTCTTACGTGGGGAACTCGAGAAAATGCGCTGCACTGTGGTGGAACTATCACGTGAATATTGCCTAAGTGAGTATGTTTTGAGAATGCTGAATTGTTATTTCGTATTTATTATATTTATTTATTGAAGAAAGGAGAAGCGTCACCTTCAACTAGTGGTGTAACGTTGATGTTGGGTTATGGACCACTACTGGTTGAAGGTACTGTTGCTTCCATCGCATCTACTCGTGTCAAGCAAATGTCAAGGCAAGCGAAAGGCAAGTAAAGACGCCATTTACTGAATTTCAAACGCGTGATCCAGCGCCTGCATATACGGGGTGGATAGTGAGTGGTTGTGCAACGCGAGCAGTCAGTCTTTACCACAATATAATATATATTTATTGTATGTTCCTCTTCTGCATGCCTTTAGGCCACAAAATACGTCACTCCTGATTGCGCAGTTACTTTTTCTGCATGAGGTCTAACAGTCACCAGTTTAAAATGCCGCCATTGGAACACTTCCTTCTGTCTCCACTGTCTATTTTGTGCAGATATGCGCCTCGTTAACGTCACTGCACGACACCCGTATGCGTCTATGCGTGTGTTGCTGTTTGCGGTTATATTCCCGGTCAATTGATCTACAGGTTCGTGCGTTCAAACGGTGTCGAGCCAGCAAAGAAGAATTTATACGCCTATTTCAGCATCGAAATAGAAACGGACGCAGTCAGAGAGCCCAACAGAATAGAAGGCCGAACATTCCGCATCGCCGCCTGTCGGTCGCAATGAGAGGGGAATGAACGAAAGCGGCCGCGAAAGAAAGAACGAAAGAAAGAACGTAATAATGTTTCGCACTCGCGTTCAAGTGAACGGAGCCGTGAACTCCAGCGCTGAGCGGAAACGATACTGCGAAATCTCGGCTCCCTCAATCAAATAAGCGTTAGTCCGGCCCCTTACCGAGAAATTCGCACGTCGGTGAGTTGGGGCTTCGAGCTGGTCATGTTCACCTCCTCTAGTCGGCACACACTTTCTTCTTTCCAGGGTTGCTCTTTTTACTTTTGACTCCGCTTATTGTACACCCCTTCTTCTTTGTATTCTTTCACTGAACCGAAACTATCATTCCAGTCTTTTTTTATTTTCGTGCCATTGACTCAACGTATCATTTCGAGTTTTCATGACGGGACCGGCAGACCATTGTCTTGGTTCTTACAACACCGATGTTTATTTCTTTTGTTCACTCCGCTGTGTTTGTGTCGTGCGTTGCATTCGGTCTATCACGCTTACCATGAAACGCATAATGTTTTTTTTTCTTTGTGTTTCCTTCTATTCCTTCTCATGAGCCGCCGTCTGGACGGACGTGACTCGCACGGAGTCACCGCTTTGTGTAGCAGATTAGGCAAAACGAACTGTTAGCGGGGCCGCTTAATGTCTCCGAGCTCCACAAGTTTCAGAACGGAACTCACTACGTACATACCTTGTCCAGAATGAATCCTTTTTCACCTCCTAAAGTAGAAGAATGCAAAATTATACAGGGCAGTTGCAACATGTCTTAGTGTATGCAGAACTGAATGCAAGAACAGCGCAACCTAGAAGTAGTTACTTCGTAACCACGGAAGCAAAAAAAAAAACAAGGACAGAAAAGAGCGCTGAACAGCGCTGTTTTCTGTCCTTGTTTTTTTCGCTTCCGTAGTTACGAAGTAACTACTTCTAGGTTGCGCTGTTCCTGCATTCAGTAATGTCCTACCAACTTGCCCAAGCTTCCACGCTTCATAAATGTCTTAGTGTATTGTTAATATGATCAATATTAGCTTTGATGGTCAGCCAAATAAAGTACAAAATTACTCATGCGCGTATTTTATGGCACATTGACTTGATTTTATAAAAAAAATTCATTTTAAAAAATATAGAGACATGCCTTTACTTCTTATCTAGTACGGTACATCTGATGTACCCAATTTCAAATTTAGAGATAGAAAAGAAGTTAGAAAAGGCAGGTAGATTAACCATGCAGACGCACGTCCGGTTTGCATTGTGGGAGTAGGATGAAGGGGCGAGAGAGAGAGATAAAGATGCAAGGAAAGGCAGGGAGGTTAACCAGACGCACATCCGGTTTGCTACCCTGCACTGGGGAAGGGATAAAGGGGAGAAAAGAGGTTGCAGAAAGATGAGAAGGTACACACAATCACGAGCACACTCAGGGAGCATACACAGTCTACAGGCGGTCGCTCAGGTTTGTTGACTTAAGGTAAAGTAGCAGTGCTTTAGTTGCTTTCTGCGCAATTGAGGCAGATGCCCAAGGTCCTAGTATCTTCTGCACACAAAATGGTCCGGAGTCAAGTCGATTCAAAACCATCCGTAGCTGGCATCGCTGTGTGTCGTAGCAAGCGCAGCTGCACAGGACGTGTTCGATGGTCTCTTCAGCTCCGCAGTAGTCGCATGTAGGAGTATCTGCCTTACCAATGCGAAAGGAGTACACCTTTGTAAATGCAACACCCAACCAAAGGCGGCATAACAGTGTCGCATCGGAGCGGGAAAGTTGTGATGGTAGCTTTAGCTTGAGCGAAGGATCCAGTTCATGAAATTGACACCTTTGGAAGCTGGTAGACGACCAGAACGTGCGTGTGAGATCTCGAGCCAGCAGGTAGAGTTGTCTTGCTGCATCATTCCTTGATAGAGGAATCGGGACTACACGGGTTCCTTCATGGGCTGAGCGGGCTGCATCATCGGCTAATTGATCTCCGGTAATACCGATATGTCCAGGCAGCCATTGATATATAATATCATGCCCTCGTGCTAGAGCTTCATGATGGCAATGTTTTATTTCTTGTACCAGTTGGTCATGGCTCCTCCTACGCATGGCAGACTGCAAACTCTGAAGCGCTGCCTTCGAATCACAGAATATGACCCATTTTCCTGGACGTTCTTGAACGAGATATTGTAAAGCAGCCCTTATAGCAGCAAGCTCTGATGCCGTAGATGTAGTCATATGCGACAACTTAAACTTGATTGTCATTTCTGCAGCTGGAATTACAGCGGCACCTGATGAGCTGCTGGATGAGACAGACCCATCAGTGTATATCTGCGTTCGGTCTAAGTACAACTCATGTAATAATAGCAGTGTTGCTTGCTTCAATGCTACTCTGGAGTGACTGCTTTTCTTTTTGATTCCCGGAATTTCTAGACATACTTGCGGCTGGTCGAGGCACCACAAAGGGCATGCCGTTCTCGCAACTGGCGTATATCCTGATGGAATGCTGTTTAGGTGCTTGGCTATGACGTCTGAAAACGTAGCACGTGGTCTTCCGGAAGGTAGAAGGGCGAAAGGTGAAGGGGCGAAAGGAGTGACAGAATAATGGGATGGGCAGAATTGCGAGCACACTTGGGGGAGCACTTCAAGTTTACAGATGGTCACACAGACCAACCGCAAATAAGTTATAAGAGGCGAAGCAGACTTGCTGAGTAAGTACATCTAGACGAGGCTCACAAGGTTACACTTGGGTGTACGTCTATAAAAACAGACTATAGGAAGGAGACACCTATCACCCCCCTATAGGATTCAGTGTAACATCTGTTGCGATTACTGCTTTTGCTCGCGGAGACTAAAGTTACTCTGGCCACAGTCGTACGCAACGACAGCCGGCATGTTTATGAGAATGGGGACTTATTCAGAGTGCTTCATACTCTGCTATGGCTATAATAATCTGCACCTAATGTGAAGTGGTCTCTTTTCACCACGTCTGAGGGTGATGACGTTCTGCGAGTTTAAACAAGCAAAAAGCTGCTGGGAGTACCGGATGTATAGCATACGGGAGAATTGCAAGTTGGTATCTTGAGGTACCGCACTGTTGCAAGACCAATAACACGGGATAGATTCTCGAGAACTACTGGTTCATACATTTCAGGACGAAATACTTGCGCCACTATCTATATTCTTCTGTATATTACTACAGAACATATCTGTAGAACATAACTGTACAGAACATATCTGGACACTGAACGTATCTATCTATCTATCTATCTATCTATCTATCTATCTATCTATCTATCTATCTATCTATCTATCTATCTATCTATCTATCTATCTATCTATCTATCTATCTATCTATCTATCTATCTATCTATCTATCTATCTATCTATCTATCTATCTATCTATCTATCTATCTATCTATCTATCTATCTATCTATCTATCTATCTATCTATCTATCTATCTATCTATCTATCTATCTATCTGTCTGTCTGTCTGTCTGTCTGTCTGTCTGTCTGTCTGTCTGTCTGTCTGTCTGTCTGTCTGTCTGTAAAAGAAGTGAGAACAATGATAACTTAAATGTGAAAGCGATAAGATGAAATTATATCTACAGTGTTGCCCCGCCGCGGTGGTCTAGTGGCTAAGGTACTCGGCTGCTGACCCGCAGGTCGCGGGTCCGATTCCCGGCTGCGGCGGCTGCATTTCCGATGGAGGCGGAAATGTTGTAGGCCCGTGTGCTCAGATTTGGGCGCACGTTAAAGAACCCCAGGTGGTCAAAATTTCCGGAGCCCTCCAATACGGCGTCTCTCATAATCTTATGGTGGTTTTGGGACGTAAAGCCCCACAAATCAATCAAATCAATCTATCAGTGTTGACCTTCCGAATGCAAAGAATGTATGCTATGGTCCGAGGAGGAACGGAATCCAAGGTTTCTGCGTTACATTCAATTATTCCTCGAGAGAGCCATGCCTCGTCACGGAAATCCTTTGGGTTAAAACCCTGTACAGTAGTAACGTTGATGAAACGTCAATTTTATTTTTAGTACTGCCGGTCTAGCTTTCCTGACATTACCTTTGTGGCGGTTTTTATTTTTCAAAAAGAACCGAATGCAGAAGTTGAAACTAGGATAAATTTCGGAGGAGTATAAAGCACGCCTACACATCTTTAACTCCTAAAACGTCTGGAATCAAAGTGGGCCAATCTTCCTATGTATCCTGAGCTGAAAAAGGCAGTTTCCCGTAAAGAAATGAGCCAAATGCCTCATTAGGTTTCATCAAAGGGAGCTATAATCACTAAACTAGCGCTGCGACAACTATGGTGGCCTAAACAACCAACGTGGTTTAATCTAACCTAATCTGTGTCGTGGTTGCCTTGCTCTCGTGCTTGCGTTCCGCAGTATTTTAGGTCAATTTGGCACTCACTGAGAGACATGATGTCCTAGGACAAAACTCGAATATGATAAAAGGTGGCCTTTCGAACATATTTTTGCCTGTTATTATTTATTTTCGAGTTTAGCAATACGTTATCCTGTCATCCTATTGCTATACGATAGTATATTTGAAATGAAAGGCATATGAAATGAAGGCGTTAGTCACCTATATCTTGAAGAAGTGATCCGAAACGGCATGGTACAAAACGAGCTCAGAATAAGAAGAGCTGCAGCCCATGTTAAGGCCCTCAATAGATGCCACGAACAACAGAACGTTGCTGACAGTCAAGAATAGCGCTGCTGTTGCCGCGACGCACCATTCGCTCTTCAAGTCTTGTCATCGCCATTACGCTCGTGCTATGAAGGACGCTACCGATGGAAGCTCAAAGATGATGCTAAAATTATTGCAAATATTGCTATACCGTTGCTTAGAATTGCTTGACTTTTCTTGCGAACTAATTCAAGTCCAAACTAAATGTCGCAATGTATGCTAGGCAAATACAAATTTCACTTCACAATACCAATTATAGCGCAGTAGACTTCAGGCGCAAAACAACTTTGAAGCACTTAAAAGAAAAGAACACAAAAACAAAAAAAAATTGGGGGCAGGCCTGATCTTGTTGCCAGTAGCAAAAAAAGTGCGTTTTTCTCAGTTTCTGTTGTAGGGTGCTTTGCTCTTTCTGAAAAAAAATATAAAACAGATATGTACTCTAACTATTCAGGCATCTTTTCGAGTTAGCGTCAGTTATTCTTAGGCAAACCACTGAATTTGGTTTACGTAACACTATCCTTAACTTCTATCCTCGCAAGCACAAGCGCTACATTTCTGCTTACCACTTCTGGTGTTGTTACTATACATGTTGCTCTTGGCTTCATTACAGAGGTGTAATAAACTGGTTATATAAACTTATGTGACTGTCCAGCATACACGTTGGTGTGTATGACCTCCTTACGCATACTCAGTGTCATTTCGTAACGTTTCGCTTAGTGAAAAAATTTCCACACAGTCAGCATCCCTATGAATGCTTCGCATGACATCAATTCCCATGGTGCATAGGATCTGCCAATTTTTTTAGCATGGTCACAAAACGCTGCCAATCGGTAGTCGTGCCTCCCGAGAACACGTGAGCCAAGCATCATAGCGCAAAATACAGCCTGGAATTGACAATAACTTTTTAAAGTTAGCTATAAATTGCTCCATATTCTACAAATGATGTCAAACACACAGAGATGGCCATTGGCTGATTTGAATATCGTGGGTCGCATAGTTAAGGTGACCGCTGCTGGACACCCCGATGTTCCCGCGTGCTCATTCGTGATCGATCACACTGAGAATATGGAACACGCTCGAAGAAAACAGAAAAAAAAGAACTGCTCAATATGTTGACAGGCAAGTGGAATAACTTCCGTGCCCTGTGTCCTTCTTTCCTAAATTACTTTCAGCACACTCGTTGGGACGAGAGAGGAAAGAAAGCAGTTACACCATGCGTTAAATCTGCCCAAAAGCTCGTACTTCGTTGTTTTTAAAATTTTTTGCGGTGGTTGATTCGCGAGGTAATAAACTCCTTCTATAAAGATGTTTGGTGGTTACTTGAAAAAGTGCTGCAGGGTTCCTTTAAGGAACCCCTTATGCAAACTCAATCCGGAATCTTTCACCATGGCGTGCCTCAATTTCCCATTGCAGTATTTGCACTTGAAACCCCAAGAACTTTTATTTTCTCCCCGCTAAAACATAACTGAAAACAACATAAACGGGAGATTGACAGAAGCAGAGGAACACAACGGTGGTAACAATGAACACCGCCAAGGATAACAGCACACCTTGTTCAGAAAGCGCACACTCATAGTGAGTCTGCAATTTGATGTAGCTTCTTACGTATGAGTGCCAGATGAAAGCTTAGAAGCATTTCTCAATGAACGAGATTCTTCTGGCAGGCAACAAAAATTCCCCAGTAGCCAAACTAACCGCATGCATTCCGGGACAAGGCTCAGCATCCTTGAGCCGTGCAAGCGTTGCTTTTAGTGCTCGGCATTTTATGCAATATTACCGAAAAAAACAAACCCGAAGAGATCGAAGGAGCTGTGCGTTAAACAACAAACATACCCCGGAGACGCGGTCGGCTTTACTCTCCATTAACGGCCACTTAGTTCGTCCTATAAACAGTGCGCTGTCCGCCTGTGCAAAGCCAGATTACCGCGAAGGTGAGTTATGGCTCAGGTTGAGAAAGCACCCTGCCCTGGTGGCACATTCGTGCGCACGCATTACACGATTGACGTCGCAATCGTCCGTTACAACACCGACCGATAAAACCTGTATCCTCTCCATCCCGCTGGAACACTTTTGACGCAACAATAGCACCGGTCACATACCAGCTGGCGCACCTATAAACGCCGGAGGGTCGCGTACACCTCGCCGCATTAAGGCCTTGGGTTTTACGAGGTTCGGCCGCGGAAACTACCGCAGTCAGGAACAGCAAAAGCGGTAGTAGCAGCAGCGTAAGCGTACAACAAACGGCAAAAGGTCGTCCGAGCTGGGTTCTCGTTGCGAAAAATCAGGCTCGACTAATGTTGTTTCTTTTTCGTTCTTTCGTGGTTCAAGAAAGTGGTTACCTGACTCATAACTCCGGTGCGTCGACGAGGTTGTTTGTTGTTTCATGCGTTGCGACTCGAGCTGCGGTTGCCAGACCGAGCGCCAAAGCGCCCGCGGGCAGGCACGCTCTCGGGCACGAAACTTCGGAGCCGGAGAACGGCTAAACAACCTGCCGGAAATTAAGCCCTCGTCTTGTTTGCGGCCCCGCTTTTACTTATTTTTTTTCTTTCCTTCCTCGTTCGCTTCCCGCTGTCATCTCGTGGGAATTCTCGCGATGTTTTCGCCCGTGCGCTGCCTCACTGCGATCACCTCACTCGTGTGTGCGTGTGCGCGCGTTTTTTTCGTACGAAGATAAGAATTAATGGTCACCGCCTGGTGCAGTTCTCGGGGATGTTCTTCAAAAAGATGGTGCTCGCGTTTCGTTATTTCAGTGAGCGTATTTTCATCTTTTTGTCAACTTTTACTTTGCGATATGTTTTGTTTTAACTTAATGTTCGTCGGGTCTGTTTCTGCATTAGTGTTGCAAGCGTATGGTTTGTTTCTCATGCCACGTGTCTTCTTAATGTCCACCTTGGAATCGGCAACATTTTTGGAATAAGGGAACGTATGGTAATGCGTATATTGGCGGCGGTCTTTATGTTGTTCTTTCGTGGCGTTTCATTTTTCGCGTGATTTTCTAGACGCAATCTCAGCAACATTTTTTGTCAGTTCGCGAAGGACACCGCTGTAAAGTATGGTTTTTGCAAAATGCTCGTTTGCAAATGCTCGTTTGCGGTTTTGCAAAGTGCTGGAAATGCTACATTTGCGAATGTAATTAAGAAAGCTTGGTTGCATTGTTTGAACACCATAAGAATGAAAACGTTTTCTTAAACCGGTGGTTGTGCGCAGCGCTATTTCCTTCATAGATACGTTATGGAGGGTTTATGAGAATAAAAATGGTATTGACGAGTGTTACCTTTGAAACTTTCAAAGTTTATCCATTTCAACGTTCAGGATGCTGAGGGCCGTGGTCAAAAAGCATCTAATGGGCTTGACTGGAACCATGACCTCTTACAGACGGAGGCAGAGACAGTTTTATTGCAATGAAAACATACCATTTGAGCAATCAGTTCAGTGACAGTTTATGCAAGTCCAATAAATCATAAAGACCGAAAACAAGAAACTCAAAAGGAGAAACTGGAAAACTAATACAAACTATTGTAACTTTTTATTATACATACGAAATTAATATAGAGTAACAATACAAGAAATACGACAATAGCACCAAAGTTAGATTGATTGATTGATTGATTGATTGATTGATTGATTGATTGATTTGTGGGGTTTCACGTCCCAAAACCACCATATGAATATGAGAGATGCCATAGTGAAGGACTTCGGAAATTTCGACCACCTGGGGTTCTTTAACATGCATCCAAATAGGAGTACACGGGCCTACAAAATTTCCGCCTCCATCCAAAAATGCAGCTGCCACAGCCGGGGTTTGATCACGCGACCTGACCAAGGTCAGATTGGGCACTTTCCCTTGTGGTAAAAGACAAAAATTAAAAAAAAATAACTATGTGTAATTTTACCCAAACGGCATAAGAGAAGAAAGAACGAAACATTTCTTAGCCATATTTAGTGCGCTTCCGTGACATAAACTACGTGTGATTGAGACGGTTGTTATGAACGAATTATCCTTTTTAATTGAGTGCGCAAGAAATCGAAGTACAAAAAAAGACACCTAGGCCCCGCTCATGCAAACAACTGTCACTTTACTCGAGAAAACAGGCATATATTTGCGGTTGCGAGAACACGTGTTGTGAAAAAACTGATTACAAGAGATTATTATTATGATTATATAATGATGCGCTTCCAGAAAAGCTGCCTTAGCGGGAAGTAACATAACCGAGGGTCGCGCGACACATGAATCACCAGGTTTGTTGATGAGCTACGCCTGTTCAATTTCCCGGGATACCTCTACCTGAATCTAGCTTTAAGTACCGTATCACCAAACAAGGGCGCTGCCGCACTTTTTACAATGCGATTATAGGTTGGAACATGGTTGTCTCTTCAGAGAAGCTTTATGACCCACAATTCTATTATTAATACAGCGCCGCGTATGGGCAAAATAAAACTTCCAACACAACATTGGAGTGCCGCACACCACAGCAATAGCGCAGTCAACTTCTTTGGCCCTGTGCCTGACTTGGCAAGTACCCTTGCCATGCCGGTCAACCTACATCCCCTTGGCAACGGCCGTGCAAACGCTGCCTAAACGTTTGCCGGCTGAAACAAAAACATTGCAACCGTGCTCAACCCCATCTTGTGCGCTCAAGAAGTCTTGCGCGCACAGTATGGGGGAAAGCCTTGGGAAGAATATTAACAGGCTCAAGCTGTAAAGGTTTCCTGAGGACCATTTGGCTAGGCTGGCTGCAAGGTTTCTGCAGAGTGTTAAAACGCAGAAAAGGAGCTGCGTGCTTGGTAGATGCTCGAAGGAAATGCCGGTTGCCAGCATCCCG
This sequence comes from Rhipicephalus microplus, assembly GCF_043290135.1. Taxonomy (NCBI): domain Eukaryota; kingdom Metazoa; phylum Arthropoda; class Arachnida; order Ixodida; family Ixodidae; genus Rhipicephalus; species Rhipicephalus microplus. The sequence continues at coordinate 99,565,998 of NC_134703.1, read as the reverse complement.
TCCCTACATGGTGTCTCGCACCGCTTAAAGAAAGTCCGAGCAAGGTACGGTCGCAATATTTTCTTTTCGGCAGGCAACCATCTAGCCAGCGTTTGCGTGGCCGTTGTGAATGGAATGAAGGTTGACCGGCATGGCGAGGGTACTTGCACGTCTGGCACTGGGCGATAGAGGTTGACTGCACTGTCGCCTTGGTGTGCGGCCTTCGCTGTCGTGTTATTTTGCACATACGCGGCGTTGCATCAATAAGAGAATTATGGATCACAAAGTTTCTCTAAAGAGACCACCATGCTCTAACCTACCATCGCATCGTAGTGAGTGCGGCCACGTGCCCTTGTTTGGTGATACGGTAGTTCAAGCTTGATTCAGGAACAAGGTAGAGCGGGAAATTGAAGAGGCGTATCTCATCAACAAAGCTCTTGAGTCATGTGTCAAGCAACTCTCGATTATATTACTTCCCGCTGAGGTAGCTTTTCTGGAAGCGCATCAATATTACAATTTGTCTGCCCCTCTAATCAGTTTTTTTTACCGCACTTGTTCTCGTAACCCCATGTATATGTCTGTTTTTTCGAATAATGTTTCAGGTGTTAGTGTGCGCTGTGTCCAGGTGTCTTCCTTTTGTAATTCAAATTTTTTTTCGCACGCTCGATTAGGAAGAATTACCAACTCTCCCAGCAGTCCGTGCTACTTATAAACAACATTGTGGTCTATTATGACGGCAATGGTTCTTCAAAAGTTGCCGCCTTTTGTGCCTGTGTTGTAGCACTTCACAGACATTGCGCGGTAGTATTCTGGTAGAGTTAGTAGGTTCATTTCCTGAAATATGGAAGTGTCGTCACTGCAATAGGAAATATTTAAAGTGGCACGAACAGCCCTTTTTGTTTGACGGGAAATTTGAGGATATTTTTGTTACATTGTTGTAGCCCAAACTGGATGACAGTGGTAACAAGAGATAAAAAGAAGGGTTTATAGAGTAGAAGTTTTACTGCCTTGTGTAGCGACGAACGCGCCTGCGATAATGTGCCTGAAATACTTGATATTGCGCCAGGTAGTCTTTCACTATATATGTGCTTTCACACACATGTGTTCACCGAAAAATTATTCCCTGCACTTAATACGCTGTGCGTTCTGAAGTTCTGAACTACCAAGTTTTAATCAGACGTGACAAGAGGACTGTATATTTTTGGCCTGAAATATACAGCTTTCGTTTTTCATGTGTTTAATTTTGTCCACGTGGTCCATTTCTTCAGTACCTCATTTGCGTCATTAAGTAGCTTTTTATAATGATCAGCAGTAAAAAGCAATGTTGTGTATCAGCGTATATAATGCACTTCAGAGACGTGTCAATTTTTTTACAATATCATTTATGTATATACGAAAAACGCAAAGGCCCTAATATGTAACCTTGTTGAACACCCGCTGAAAGTTTCAGTATATTAGAGGTAAAATTGCCCACGTCTACCTCCTGCTACCGATATATTAGGTATAATTTAATGAGTTGAGAAAAGACACCTCAAAATATGTAGTGTGTAGACTTCTTTAGCAACGTATTGTGATCTGATGTGTGGAATGGCTTTGAATAGTCTATAATATTGCCTAAAGTGTAGAGTTCACTTTTAAAAACATTTAGTACGAATTACTAATCTAGGTAACCAACCACTTGCTATTGAATCAGTTTTTATTGTTCCTTTGTAATAACTGCAAGTATATATATTGGCCGGTAATTGCTAAGAAAATTTTTAACTCCTATTTTATACAACACAACCACTTTTGCAACTTGCAACTTTTATGGGAAAATTTCGTTGAAAAAAAAACAAGATTGAAGATTCGCTCCAATGATTCAGCAATGATATCAAACACGTGTTTGATGGGCGTAGTACGTATATCATATCCGTCATAGCATGGCTTGTTTTCACAGACAAAATAGCATTTGAAAATCGTCGGCTGTGTTAGCGTTAAAAACGCACTGTCAGAGACACTGTCAAATCAATATGTGGTACAATCCAAATGGTGTTGTTCCTTTGCTAGGGATACAATGTAATCATAAATAAGTTTCCTAAATCTTCTTTAAAATACCCATTGAATAATTTCCTAAATAATCCTTAAAAATAACGTCCCCGTCTATCAAAAGCTCAGTAGGCCTGAAGTAATCACTATTACGGTTAAGAAACGTGTTTATCTTAGACCAAGCTATACGTCTTGTTTAATCATTACGTCGCTGTTGAAGATGCTGTTTAAGTATTTTCTCTTTTCGTAACGCAACAGACTGTTTACTTTATTTTGCTGGATTTTGAAACGTTTAAACTTTTCTTCGTTCTTGTATTTCAGGAAGTTTTTGGAACAATTTATTTTTTTACGTTTTATTTCCTCAAAACAAGTTTTAAGTCAGCCACGGTTTTTCATCTTTGCGCGCATGCTTGAGCTGTTTGTACGGAAATCATTTTTTTAAAACCCTAATCAGCTCGCCATAAAAAATGCTATAAGTGACGTCTGGTTTTTGCTAGATTTTACAGTTTGACCAATTGGTTGACGATACCCCCCTGCAAAACGCCGTCAATACATATTCATTAATATCTTGAATAAGGATTCGTTCTATGAGTTTGGAGGACACACAATTTTCAGCTTCGTTTATCAACAAAAATATAGAAATATGGTTACTGATGGTTGCGCTTAGTACACCGAACAAACATTTCGAACATTTTATGTTAGTAATGAACATATTTAGTAATGTCACACCGTTTTTGTCAATGTGGCTTCGGATGGTGATAACATTAAAAAACCCATTTGATTCAATGACTTCACATAGTCCAGACTGACCTTCTGATGGTTTCGATACATCGATATTGAAATCACCTGCAAAAACGAGCGTACGACCAGTGCCTTCAACTCAACATAAGTATGTATCTAAGAATGTTAAGCGATTGGACTTGTTACCCATGGGAAGGTGGTATAACACACCATTCACCTAACCATCACTTATATAGTCAATATTTTATAATCATTAGTGACGTGTAAGAACTCTCGAACCCTCCGAAATCTGACTGAATACTTAGCCACTATCAAAACACCACCTCCTAGAAGTGTGGCAGCTTGGTCTAGTTGGTATGGCATGACGATAGTTATAGCGCTAGAACAAAACGACGACACAGAGTGTCCTTCTTGTCTCTGTGTCGTCGTTTTGTTCTCGTGCTATAACTATCATCATACCCACTCCTAATCTGGTTTGGCGAAACTGGAGTGGCCTTTGTTGATGCCCACAGTCAAGAAGCTTCCTGTGCGAGTGTGAGAGGCTGTGGACGCAGAAAAAGTAACCCCAATAATTCTGAAGTTTCGAAAGGATTAACTGTACCTAATCAAATCAAGACATTTTCCATATACATTCTTTAAATATACAATATACATTCTTTCAATATACATTCTTCAAATGCACACTGCATGCTTTAAACGATAATACTTGACAATAAAGTGCTGTTTCTGAGCCAACGTTCTTCTGTGTTATCCCTGAATACGCTGGAGAACACCAGTCACCTATATAAACGGGTATCTTAACAATAGGACGGAGGTGTGGTCTAGTTAGTGATTCGGCATCAACACATTGGCGCAGTAGCACCAGAAAACGAGTAGTTACAATGTAGTCACTGTGAGAAGAATCATGGACACAAAAGAGCGCTGAACAGCGCTCTTCCTAGTCCGTGATTTTTCCTAACGTGGTTACGCTGTAACTGCTCGTTTTCTTGCGCTGTGCTAATATGTTGATATTTTAATGAACCGTAATTTTTTAAGAGAAATAACGTACACTTTTTTAGAAATGTTCACAAAGTATGTGACTTTTTTCGGGTACTTGAACTTGTGACATGCTGGCACAAAAACTCTGCCTTTCAGGCACTTGCTAATACCAGACACACAATCCACATTGATTTTGTGAAGCTTGCACATTACTTCGAGTGACAAACCAGCCAAAACTGTGTCGTGTTTCTAATTATCATCTAATTGATATATTTCCTACGCCTCGTGCAATAAAGGACTTCCGTAAGTAAGCTTCCACAAAGCTCTCCTTTTTTTAAAATAAACAACACGGGCAAAACGAATAACTGCTGTCTGCAGAACAAAGCGGCTATGTTTGAACTCACAGTGTAAGTGTTTTGAGTTCTTTAAGTGTTAGACTTATAAATGTAGTCTCGAGTGCCGATTACTGTCATTACTTGAAGCAATCTTCTTGAAACCACTTCACTTGTCGATTTTCGCAAAATATTTTACTAATTCCAAGAAGTCGTGAGGATTTATTTATAAATACAATCAAACGCAGTCGGGTCCAAACGTGTCTTTTTACGTCCGTGTCGCTTCTTTTTAAATAAAAAGGATTCCCCCTATATAAAAGTACAACGGTTTTTTTTTTTTCGCTCTGAGTACGCTGATTAACAGCCAACTCGTGTTCTGAAAGTAACAAACAAACAAACAAAAAGAAGGCTTTTGTTCAAAACATGAAAATAGCGTTTCTCATTAGCATGGCTGCTATTAGCATTCCTTCCTGAGTACATTCTTTTTTTCAGTGTTGCTACAGTCAGTTGAACATTGCCGAACGGCGAAAAAAAATAGGTAGATTCCTTCAAGATGCTACGTAATGACGGCGGTATGCTTTAATGTTCCTCGCGCTGCCTTATTTCATCAGATAGAGTACGGCGCTCCGACGTGATAGATATCTGAAAACCCGAACCCTCCTCATGGGATGCCTTATTGATTCTCGTTCAAGGAAAGAAGCTTATGTTGAAAACAGAAGTTTGTGCTATGTTCGATTTTAACAGGAAGAAAAGAAATACCATGGAACGTTCTATCATGTCCCTTTTTTTTTCTTTTCATTCGGTAGGATATGAAAAGAAAGACGAAGGGTAGAAAAAATACAGAAACGTCCCATTATTACTCCAGTTGAAATATAAAAAATACCGTATCACGGGAACAGATGGCTACGAATTAGTGCTCAAAGCTACAGTAATTTGTCTAGAAGCTCGTTTTTTTTTCATTCCTATGGAGGCTTTTGAATTGGAGCGAGAGAACTACGTACGTTTGCGGTTGCGAGCTTAGAAGCAATGTTAAGGCGTTGTAATATTGAAATATGTAGCGTTAAAAGTGAGCCCATAAAATCTTTATTACATCTTTACAACAACAACAGAAAAGTAAGAAACGAACCAATCGCGTTTTTTTTCATTAAATATTCTTGTAAAAGATAAAGAAATGACTCTTTTTTTTTTCGCAGCATTGGATACTTGCAATGCGGAGTGGTCATAATGAAACGACTTTTTTTTTAGCGGACTGGCCCCATGGTATGCTGCAACTGTAGTTTTATTTTCATCAGATATCAAAATGTCGTGGTCTACAAAATCATAAATATTTATTTGAGCAAAGAGGTGTACAGTTTTTTTTTAATTCTGTTTTGTCAAGTCGACGTTGGAGATGGCCGTTTGATAAGGAAAACGTGGCACCACAGCATTAAATTAAAAAAAAAGACTGTAGCTATGATGGCGCTTAACCTTCGACTTTCAAAGGGCAATGTATCGCATTCCTAACCACTTGCCATGCCTCGCTTCTCGATGGACACCTCAAGCATGCCTCGAGAGAAAAAACATCTGCGTGAGTGTAATTCACCACTGTAAACTTTCTTGAGGTGTGTAATTCAACTATATAGCTGAGAAGCAGCTTCAACGACATAATTAATTGTTTTAACATTTAACGAACTACATCACTTCAGTATCTAAAGTGATAATTGCACACAGTTACAAGTTGTACACGTTATTGACGCTGGGGTTGCTGATAATATAGATGAATATATCCCGAGTCTCTCGTTACGGGTAAGAACCTTTAGACCAACTACTTTTTACGCTATGGACATTGTGCGAAGTCTGCACAAGTGCACTTCCGTGAAGCAATATTATAGGTCTGTTAAATTGAACGCTAGCTCTACATAATGCTTCTATGGGGCAGTTATTTAAGCAGTTTTGTGCACTGGGTGGCTGAAACACAATACTTGATTACCATGCTGAATGCTGTGGTTCAATATAGACTCGAACACTGATAATACCTATTTGCGTCCATTGGTGCATTTTTCTCGCAGACAACTTCGATAATGCCTACGACACCAATTCTTTCCGAAAAGGGTTCCTCAACGCTATCGCGTTGAAACTACGTGTGCTGTTCTGTGCAATCATGTAGTAATAGTTTTACTCTTGCTGATTGTCATGCCCTTTTTTCAGTGTTAGACGCACCTACGCATTACGTGACAGTTGCGATATAAGTTGTCTAGCAATTTATACTGTGCCGATTTTCAGTGTACACATTTATACTACAATATTTCTGTTCTTGAAATAAGGGCAGAGCTGTGAACGTGTCTTTTTTCATTATTGCTACTTCAGGTAATTGAAGTAGATTGTAAAAAAAAACAACTGATGGTGACGTCTTCGTACACCACAGCAAATTGTTATAGTCAGAGGAATGTATACTTTACCCTGTAAACACTGTTGGGTGGCGTCTTCAGGTCTTGCGAACGAAGCTAATTTAGTTTCTTACCTTACAAGATTTTGTTATTGCTTACGTCAAAATTATGACTATGATGCGTGCTTCAAGCTGCCGAGTTGCTTTAGGTAGGATTTCGGACAAACGTCACGTTTTGTTAAACCTTTCGTTCGTTACTAATAATGCATCCTGCTTTGTGGTTGGTTGAAAGACTGGATTATAACCAACCTCAATTAAAAACCTTTCTGAGAGCAGGCAGTCATTATTAGCATATGCATACCAACATTACACTCAAACACATCATCAGTATTCTACATTTTAGCTAGCCATTACGTCAGTGAAATCACTTCGACTGATTTTACAGTATCTTCGTCCATTTACCCAATTTTCGTTTACTGATCTTTAAGAATAAGTTTTTATTATTCATTAGCAAAGCACGGGTTGTTACTATTAGAAATAAATAAGCAATCTCGAACGTATTGTTTTAAAATTTATCACTCTAAGACTGAGCCACAAAGTCTGGCTCTTTTTTGCATCGCACAATTTTCGGTTTTTAAAGAACTTCGTGAACGACCTATTTACGATTATATGTCTTCATGTCTGCATCAGCCAGTAAACGATTCCCTAATTATTCTTTAATTACCCTCCTCCTCTCTAACAGCTCTATATGGTCTCTCCAATGTCTTAGGCTGCCACATTGCTGTGCCAGTGTATATTTGGCAATCGTGCAGAAATGTGTTTAAAAATCATTTCAAAGACGAAATCCTCTTTATGTGCCAAGCAGCATTTATAAACCATTTTTAGCTTGTGGTATCTATGAAACGTATGCCTATTTTTCTATCATCCGTTTGTTTTGAACACTAGCGGTGCCGTCGATGAAAATATTGGTAATCATTATGAAAAGAGTGACATTTCTTTCCTTGCCACCAACTTTTGTACGAGATCGCATTTTTCAAACCTTCAGACTAATCGGGTGCCATACATTGCAGTATTGTTGATTGATCTCTGCAACAGAAAGCTAATAAGGTACTGCTAGCAGTGCCTGAGCGACTTCGGTGTAATAAAAACAAAATCCTAACAAGAGGGGACATGGGGAAACATCTCTTTTGAACGGCACTGTTAATCGATATTAGAAAAAAGAACGGGACCGGTGACTGAAGACCAGCAAGAAAGAACTCCCATGGTGGCAGCAAGCAGTTAAAGTCGTGTACGCTGACTATAAAGGCCGTAAATTTGCCTCACGCCACTCAGCTGCGATTCGATCGAAGTATTCCTTCACACACAAATTCGGTGCGCCGGCGCTTCTGTTCTTGTGTTCGACAGCGACAACCGAGGCCTCGCCCCAAACAAACGGGGCTAGGCAGTCAGAATTCACGCGACTGGGAGGCACGACGAATGATTGTTTGTCAGCCGTCAGTCCGGGCTGTGGTCTGATTCGAGAGCGGTGCGTCAGACGCCGTGCAAGAGGAAAATGGCCACGTCAGACCAAATATCAATTGAGACAGCCAAGTGAATTAATCTTGGCGGTGAGCGATTGTTACCGAGGCAAAAGCTGTCAAAAGTTACTTCATGGTTTGTTTGTTTTTTCTTCTCTCTCTCAAAGTAATCGAAGGGGAAACAATCGGACTGGTAACACGCGCACTTTTTGCCTCCCTTACGTTGGCTTCTTCTTAAAAAGACAATGCCTGCTGTGAAGCACGCTCTACAGGGTGAGCGCATTGACTGTTACGGAAGGACACGCCCAATACGTGAGTACATTTTGGGTGATGATTCTGCAGGGCAATACGTGCAGAGCACTTCGTGGGACGGCACCGATGACTGCGCGTTTTCAGCCGCAGAGGTGACGACACAGAGAGGTGTAGGTAAGAAGAGAGAGAGAGAAAGTGTGGTATGAGAGAACACTTGCCTGCTGCAAACGGACGTTGGAATGAAAGGGAATGCCGGTCGAGCGAAAAGCAGCGGCTCTCCCGTACTGCTGCGCCAGATGGCACCGACCTGTGACCCGAGCATTGCACATAAAAGCATTCGCGGGAGATGAAAGAAATGCCTTCATCCCGCACCCAGCTGCACAAAAGAGGGCTCGGCACAAAAGGGGGGGGGGTGCACGTGTGGATAAAGTAATTGCGTTTCGGCCGGGCTGCTGCTGACCGCGCTCCAGTAGCCCAACTCTGACGTTGAGCAAAGTTTTTCTTGGAATAGTTGAGGAGAACAGGCAAAGCTCAGCAGAATAGAAAGCCGAACTTACGCCGCTAGAATTAATCTAGCTCTTTAGAGCATGCATGGTAACTTGTGGGAAAAAGCCGAATCGCGCTAGGTGAGTTGTGGATGACTTGGTTGCTTTACGCTATATCAAGAGAGCGCACGGGAGAATTGCGCTCCGTCTCTCGTTACTGAGCACAAGTGAGCGGGTGGCGCAATGTTCGCACACTGCAAGCTGCCTGCTATAACGCTTAGGGGTGCGCTTCCCGGTGCGGGCATGTTCTCAAGGAAGGGTCATAAGGGAAAGCAGCGAAGGCCACAGATATTAAGTTGCGCGTACTTTGCTTGCTTAAATATGTAGTGGTTTTACACAAGGTTATTTTGCGTAAAATAACTGAGAGATGAGCTAATTGCAAGTATTCACAGTAAAAGACTGGTCATGCAACCTTGCAGAAAAGAAAGTAGTCAATACACAACAAACTCCGAACTTTGCCCTTGTAGAGCCTAGACATTCTTCTTGCGTCCCGGTTTGCATGCCCTGTATTCTAGAATGAATTATTTCACACATTGTTAGATGGTATCCAGCAGGTGTTAGACGTGTCCTTTCTCTGCTTCTACATTTGCACTTAACAGGTGTCGCAAATCGGCTAACGGTGTCTGAACTTGATCAATAATTATTTTGTACATCGCATAGAATATCAAGCGTTCAAATAGGTGCTATGCTTCCACTGACCCAATTCTTGGAAAATATGAACCTCGACGATAGAACTGAACAGCTGTATCTTCTACAACTGCGTAGACTACATGGCCGGCGTTGTATTTACACAGTTTTTTTATTTATATGACTTTAGTATATGTGACTCTTCGTGCTAGGCAGCCAAGCATTGTATATTAGATTAACCTTAGTTGCTCTCTATGCCTACCTGTCATATCTTAGCTCTATTGGATTCAGGTCTAACTAGAGATGTAAAAAGCAGGGCATAGTTAAGGTACGCGTACTTGATTTCGCTTATTGAAAAAGTGAAATCACTCTAAATAAGCACATCTGCATATTAAGCTCAATATTATTTTGTATACACACACACGCAAACATTCAAATATTATATACTCAGCAGAACTAGTTGTAGTGTTCCTACTTAAAATAACGGAACAGCATTAAAGCTTCAGTATGGAACTGGCGTCCATCTTAATCTGCTTTATTTTTCACTTCATCCCCCTCTTCTTTCCTGCCCCGGCCCTCGCGCTTCTTCATCTTCTGTCCAAAGGCTCATACCGCTTCACCCTTCCCGCTTTCTTTTAATTACCCCTCCTGGGGTAATACTTGAAGACATTCCCAATTGAAGCACATTCAACAGATCCACGTTCACCAGTGTACCAGACAGTCTTCAAAATTCCGTTCTGGGTGGCTGTCTTGGTCACAAAGTAAGGCCCATAAAATTTGGCACTGGAATCTCTTATTCCTTTTCTCACTAGTACGAGGTCGGTGACTTGAATGTCTGGCATGTCTGCTCGATGCCTCTTGTCGAAATTCTTTTTCATTCGTTTTCGGTACCTCTCCTCCTGTGATTTTTGTTGCCTCTCCTCGACAATCTTGAGGTTTTCCAAGAGTCCCAACTCACGGTCTGCCTGCAGAATAGGGGTCTCTCCTGTAGAAGCGTACTGTGGACTGCACCCCAAGCCACTGGTGTAGGATCGGTTATGATGTTTTACGGCTGCTTCTAAAGAACATTTCCATCCCCCAGGAAAACTATCGTACATCTTGATGTATTGTTTCACGTCCCGTATGGCACGTTCTGCAAGCCCATTCGCCGCAGGATGGTATGGCGCACAGAACTTGATCGATACATTGTGATCTCGAGCCCATCTTACTAGCTTTTCACTCTTGAACGCGGGGCCGTTATCGCATACGATTGTCCGCGTAGTTCTAAACATGTCCCTTTCGAGAAGGGTTATGACGCTATTTGCATCTTCTTTTCCTGCTCGTGCCGCGACCATCCTGGTGCATTCATCTATGGCCAGCAGAAAAGCTTGCGTTTTTCTGACTCCTTCCCGTTTCTTGTTAAGTTCGGCGAAATCCAGGTGAACTACTTCAAAAGGCACGTTCGAGTGGCAAGGTAGTATCATGGTGTCCGTAGGCTGTTTATACTTGACTTTGTGTACTTGACACACATGGCATGAACGAACGTACTGACTAACGTCTTTCTTCATGTGAGGCCACGTAAACCTCTTGACCAACTTGTTGTAGGTACGCCAAAAGCCGTCGTGTCCTCCAGATTCTGGGCTATCGTGGTACAAGTAAAGCACTTTGGAAACAAGAGTTGGTGGGACTTGATACCGACCTTCCGTAAAAACCAGTTGTTCTGAGCCTTCCCACAGCTTCACTTCATTGATTTCTTCAGATTTTTCTGTGTTGTTTTGTACCATCAATCTTGATAGAGCATCTGCATCGGTTAAAAGCGGTCCTGGTCGGTGCGAGATGGTAAAGTCAAATTGCTGCAAGTAATTCACCCATCTGGCGATACGCCCTTTAGTTTGGGTCATATTCAAGAGATGAGTGAGTGCCTGGTGATCGGTGAACAAAGTGAACTTCGTACCTTCCAGGTACGTGCGGAAGTAGTCAACGGCCTTCAGAACCGCCAGTGCTTCTTTTTCCGTAGTAGTGTAGTTTGTTTCAGACGGCTTGAAAGTGTAACTGTAGTAACCGACTACGTGTCGCTTTTCTCGGCCAGATGCTTCAATACATTTTTGATACAACACTGCACCAGTCCCATAATGTGAGGCGTCAGTGTTCAATTCAAAGGGTAAAGTGAAATCTGGTATACGCAGAACGGGGTCAGAAGAAATTCTGTGCACCAAGTCACGGTAGACTCTCTCACATTCGTCACTCCATTCAAAGGGAACTTCTTTCTGCGTTAAGCGCGTGAGGCATCTAGTTTTGACAGCAAAGTCCTTTATGAAAGATCGGAAATGTCCTGCCAATCCCAAAAACACACGCAGTGAATGGACGTCATATGGTTTCTTCAACTGGGAGATCTTCTCGACGGACTCTTGTTTTGTGCTTTTGGTGTTCCCATCGAAGACTCTTCCAAGAAACACCACTTTTTGTTGAAAGAATACACTCTTCTTAAAATTAACCTTGAGATGTGCCAAGCTCAAGGCGTTTAACACCTGAGACAGATGGTCCTGATGCTCAGCCTCTGTTTTGGAGAAGACTATAATGTCGTCTATGTACACATTACAAAAAACACCAAGGAATGGCTTTAGGACGTCGTTCATGATCTTCTGGAACCACGCTGGCGAGTTTTTCCAACCGAAAGGGAGCCGGTTGTATTCGTAGAGATCGAATGGCGTGATAAAAGCGGTGTACATTTTTGTTTCTTCGGTTAGTGGGATCTGCCAGAAACCTTTGCATAAATCGATGCGGGAAAAATGTCGGCAACCCCCGGTCTCATCTATAATTGTGTCGATCTTCGGCATAGGAAATGGTATGAGTTCTGTCTGACGATTGAGAACCCTGTAGTCGGTGCATAATCTGAAGGTTCCGTCTTCTTTCGGTGCGATCGTTATGGGAGAAGCGAAGGGTGATACCGAAGGTCGTATGATATCAGCATCTAGCATCTCCTGCAACTCTTTCTTGAGCCACATCTTTCGCTCCCTTGACATATTGTAAGGTGCTTTCCGGATGACGGTCTTGTCAGCGAGTTCGAAAGGAACCTTGTGGGACTTCATCGCCTGAGGATAGCTTCCTATGCATACAAGTTCAGGGTAGGTCGTTGCGATATCCGCCGCGCACTTGACAACTCGTAGATTATCTTGTCTACCTTGATTTGTCTCGTTCCTTGCTACTCCTTCTACTAGAACCACATCGTCCCAGTACACGTTGATCTTTAGTTTCTTTATATCTGGTCTTGATAGCAAAAAGTCGTACGTTACCCCCTCTATCACCAACACTTCGCTCTCTATTTGCTGACCCTGGAACTCGATGTTTACCAAGGCCCACTGATCATGCAACGTTACTTTTCCATCATAGCCTTGTACTCGTAGAATTCTTCCACTATGCAAGCGATTTGCATCCACCAGCTTGGCATTTATAATGGACACAGAAGCACCGCTGTCTACCAGAGCCATCATATGTTTGTTTCCTACTTTGACGGGAATGTGAAGTAGGCTAGAGCAACTTAAATAAACAGTCTCATTTGGAGTCATCGGGTGGGACTGATCACCCTCGTTTATTAGTTTTTTTCTGTCGAATACTCCTGAGCTTCAGTGTCGATATTATTCACTCGACCTCTTGGAACACGCCAGGGCAAGTTATCTGTGCGAGTTGCGAGGTGGCTCGGTTCTCGCTGAGCGCGGCTTGACCAGTCCGATTTACTCCGACTGAAACAGCTGCTTGACTCGGCGGTTATGCTTGTTTCCGAAGCTGATGGTATGTTCTGAAGACACGCGAGGAGGTCATCTAGAGTCTTTGGTGACAGTATTTGCACTTGCTTCAACACGTTAGTGTGCAATCCATGCATTATTAAGGCAACTACGGCCGTAGATGGAAGCAAAGGCTCCGCCAGCTTTAAAAGACGGCGTTTCTCAAAGAAGTACTCGACAAGGCAGCTTTGCTCAGACTTGAAATTAAGCGCCGTGTTCCATCTTTCTACTGGATTGCTTCGGAATGCAGTCAAAAACTTTTTCCTCCACTGGCTCCAAGAGTCGTCACTGTCTTCCAGAATGCATGTTTCATACCACTTTCGCGCAACACCTCTCAAGTAAACGCGCATGTTGGTGATTTTAGCCTCATCAGAGAGCCACTTGTTTTTTCCAGCGGCATATTCGTAGAAATCAAGCCAACTTTCTGGATTTGAAGACACACCGTCGAAAGCATCAGGTTCTACGAAATTAGGTGTCGGTCTCTCAGCATTCAGAGAGCTTATAAGAGATGTCATTATTTGGTTTTGTTGAAGCATCTGTTCCTGTTGCAGCTGAAAAGCTTTCAAAACGAGGCTCACCTCTTCCGTCGAAGATCGTGATCCTGAGTGTTTTCGACGCGCTGGTTCAAGAACTAGGTCGTTGAAGGTCGCCACACGCAAGTTCACTTTCACAGCACCTTTCCGTCGTAGTTCAGTAGTGTCTACGGCTGCCTTTTCCACAACCAGGTTTACGAGTTCTTCCGAGCTGAGCTCACGAGGTAGGTCTACCGCTGCTTCGTCTTGAACTTGGTACTTCGAAAAGATGATCTCCTCGGAGGTCTCGTCTATGAAGAACGTCACCCACATGATGGCTTCGATGGCCGGCTGCGCCAAAATAATGTAGTGTTCCTACTTAAAATAACGGAACAGCATTAAAGCTTCAGTATGGAACTGGCGTCCATCTTAATCTGCTTTATTTTTCACTTCATCCCCCTCTTCTTTCCTGCCCCGGCCCTCGCGCTTCTTCATCTTCTGTCCAAAGGCTCATACCGCTTCACTAGTCTTAATTTTATTTTGCGACATTCGCAATAGTTTCAGCCGGTCCTATTTATATTGATACATGCATGTTGATATTTTGTGGGACGATGCGCGTGTGTGCCTGACGAAGACGGAGAAAGGTGCTCTCCACTCGTTCGCTGGTGAACTGGTCACGCCATTACTGCTGGTTTTAAGTGAATCTCTTCCACGGCCTCGTCGATACGGCGTCGTGTCTCATTCGTAACAATATATATATATATATATATATATATATATATATATATATATATATATATATATATATATATATATATATATATATATATATATATATATATATATATATATATATATATATATATATATATATATACTAACTCACAGCACTCGCGAGTAGAAGTGCCTGATGTTTTAAACACACTTCGGTACTATGGTAAAGAAGACAACAGTTCTATTTTTCCCGTAAAACAAAACAAGCCGGGCACTCACTGGGCAGGCACGTTCCACGGCGCGTGAGCACGAGCGTCCGGTTGGTGCAGGCGCAGCGGCGCGTTGATGCGTCGCATGCGATGCCCACAGCGGCAGCCTGGAAGCTGAGACGCCGGCAGTCCGCGTCCGACTCGCACGTCGCCTCGGTGGCGCTGGTTGCTGGAAGAGACGAGGGAAAAAAAAGACAAAACGCAATGTTAGCGACAATTGTGCAGTCGAAGCCAAGCTTAGTGTACACGAAAGTTTGTTTGGGTAGTTTCTTTTTTTTTTCGTTTCTGTGTTGCGAGTATCGCAAGAAAAACAACTCCAGTGAGAATAAGGCGCAGAGTAGCCGACGCCACATATGGACGTCAATCTTTCCTTACATACGTTCCTTTAAAGCAAATAAGAGACAACATCATAGACAAAATCTATGTTGGTGTGGATAGACGTAATGAAAGCGTGAAACAATTAAAAGGTGCTTGCTTAATAAATGAACAGAGGCATGGGACTTAGGGCATTGTACACAAAATAATAATAATAACAACAACAACAACAACAACAACAATAATAATAATAATAATAAGAAGAAGAAGAAGAAGAAGAAGAACAAGAAGAAGAAGAAGTAGAAGAAGAGGAAGAAGAAAAGGAGGAAGAGGAAGAAAAAGAGGAAGAGGAAGAAGAAAAGAGAAAAAAGAGGAAGACGAAAAAGAGGAGGAGGAAGAGGAGGAGGAGGAAGAGGAGGAGGAGGAAGAGGAGGGAGAAGATGATGACGATGAAGATGAAGAAGATGATGAAGATGATGAAGAACTGAGATTTCATTTCATTTAATTTCATTTATTTATACTGTTAGCCCAGAAGTGGGCCGTTACAGGGTGGAAGTACAAACAATTATTTGCGAAAAAGAAGTACCGTACAGGTCTCGAGATAATTTCTCGGTATTATTGTGAGCAGCAACTCGAAGTTATACATAACAAGAAATGGAACACACATGCAAATGTAATACATACGCGCAGAACAGCACATGATGCATTTGACGTTCAAAAAGCAGGATATGATTATGAGAGCCGCCGTAGGGAGGGCTCCGGAAGATTTTACCATCTGGGGTTGTTTAACGTGCCCTGCCATCGCACTGTACACGCGCCTCTGAAACTTAGCCTCCATCGAAAGGCGACCGCCGCGGCTGGCATAGAACCCACTTGTACTCAAATTAGAGAATATTGCGTGTTACGAGCGAAAACTAAGAAACCACGCGAGTAGTACACACAGAAAAGGAGAAGCTATTCCTTTTTCTCAGCAATAAGTATGCAGCTTGAAATGTGGAAGTACAAACCACGAAAGCACGTTCGATCAATTGCCACACCGACATAATTTCGGTTTGCAAGAGTGTTCCGTGAAATGTTTACAATTTTTTACCACACCATGGTCAAAATTGTAGATCCCAGTGATACACGAGAGTATTTTGAACCAGCACAAAGCGTACCCCACACTTAGCACCGCTTTTCGGCGGCATACGCAGGTGCAAGAATTATTCGAAGCTAAAACTGTTCGCAGGTGTGCTCCGGTGCTACTCTTAGGGAATATAATAACAGTGTTATTTAATGTGAATTTTTCGCTGTTTATTTTGTTCAGAATAAAATTGGGGCCACGATTGAATGGTCGAATTATCAGACTTTTGAAGGTGACATCTTGAGGAACGGGCATTTTTTGTGGCGATAAATATCGGACTTTTTTTTTTGCAACACAAGTCACCAACTCTTGTTTGCTCCTAAAACCATTGCGTCTATGGATAAATCGATTGGGAGGAGGTAAAGGCCATGAGTTATTTTTCTGCAATAAGGTTATATCTGCTAGAGCATGTAAACATGGCTTTACCGGTTCGCTGAACGGCGTTCTTTGTGATTTAAACGGCGAGATAATGTTTGACATAGTGTATGGTGCTTTTCTTGTGAAATACCAGGTAAACAATGCCACGAATCTCCAGATACAAGCGGAGAATACATAAAAAAAGGCAGTGTAGAGTGGGCAAGACAAGTCCGTTTAACATAAATGCAAGTGCAAACGGAGTAGCGAAGGGGGAATGATGTAGACGCTTAGGAGAACATGAAAACTTATATGCTGCGAGGGAGCCTGATTCGCTTTTGATAAAATCGGCTGAAATTTTTGGTCTGATTCTCGGCGCGTTCATACAGGTACACAACTCTCATGTAGATGTGTGGGCGCGTACACCCAAATGATGGCTATTTGTTTTAACTTCTTCAGGACAACAACGTCTTGAAATACGTTTCCACGAAGCCAGTTCCAAACGAAACCAGGTGGCCTCGGATCACACGACGTGTCCTAACCATTCACACTGAGACATGCATACTGGCGTAACGGTTGGTCCGGCATGTTATTCGGTCTTGGTGCATGTTGTGCATACAACTTGTGGGATCTCAATTGGTTGCGTTTGCTGAGCCTCAACCCTCTTCCTATCATTATTTTCTTTGGTATTTTGTTTCTTATTGAAGACATGAAATTCAATTGTTTTTCATCTTAACCCAGCCTCAATCCTCGCCGAGGCTGTAAACACACAAACTCTGTTTACATTCTTTGAAGGGACGAACTTTAGCGATTGTGTTCACAACGTTCAAAACGCCAAGTGCTTTGCGAAGGCAGTCACAACACTCTCTTCGGCCACACCTTGTCGCCATGCAGAGAAACACTACGCACCATCAACGTTCGAACACGAACACCATTTAGTCAGCGGATCGGCAATTTTCAGATTCCTGGAGCCTAATGCATGGACACTTGAGCCTGTTTTTCGAGGAACAACAAAGATAACTTGGCAATCGGGAACAGACAAGCCGCATTTATTTCATTTGCATAACATTAATTGCCTTCGAAATCTCTGATACCACCTCCCGCAAACATTCTTCCGAGAGATGCAGTTATAGTGTTTTTTCTATGGTAAAAAGAAAGAGATCAGGTGAAGTACATGGAAGGAAGCAAATGTAATTTTCGTATTTTGTACCATTATATCTTAAGCTACAGAAACTCATTAACGACGAGCATTCCCGAATTGCTAGTGATTGTGAACATTCCAAGCACCGCCATGGTTCTTCCGGAACTCACTTTTACCAACAGACGAAAAGCATTTTTTTTCCAAGCTTAATGCGCTAATCGCTAATGATAAACGATTCGAGTAGCTGCGGAATCCGGTACTTTAACAATAATAACTTCAATAAGCGTACTTGAGTTAAATACTAATCAGTTCACTACGTCCCTTAATAGCGTGCTACATAAGTTAGAAAAAGTGTAGAAAAGGTTGAAGTGACCATAATCTTTGACTTGAATGTGTACAAATGATAATCACATTTCAGTGTATTGTGTGTCCTGCTGTGTTCCTTGAGTCAGTTTTGTGTTTTCTCGCATTGCAGGGGCATATTACAGAGGCCACATGGTCAGTTCCCCCAGACGCCACAATAATCGTTGGCGCTCACAAGAATGCCTTCGGAGCTCTTTCAATTAACTTAATTATTTCATTTCGGTTAAGTATTCTGACAGGTAATCAGCCTTTACTTTAACTGAACATATGCTCCCGTATTACATGTATCAAAAGATGCGATAGCTTTGCCGTGAAGGCAAATCAATGAACGTGATAGCAACAAATTCGAAGGTCACGCGCAGAATGGCAAACAGATCGAAACGTGACCCGCGTTTCTCAAGCACAAATGACGCACTAAACGTATTTGCAGATACAGGTGAACGTGAATAAGCACCTCAGTTGTTACTTCTCTGTGTCTGAAAATCGCGTCATTTTCGCAAATGGAGACTGTACAACTATTGCAGTGACCTTTGTGCACCCACTAACTGCACCAGAATTGTTCCGGTGAAAGCCTAAGGCCAGCCAAGGCATACGATTGTCCGCACCGCGTGATAAGCAAGCCAACGCACGAGTGTCCACCCTGCCCCCACTCCACGGGGTGAAGTACGCGTGGGAGATGAGAGAGTGCACCGCCGCTTCGTGACAATGTAGCGACGCGCGTTCATTGCGCCACCTTGCTGGTAATGCTGAAAGCACGATAGTTCTCCCCGAGATGCCCATCGTCAGCAGTAAGGGGTAGATATAAATAGCTTGCCGTTTGAACGTTGAAGGAGGTGCTCCTTCGTGGCTCAGTGGCCAACACCTCGCACTCACAATTCACAGGTCCGACATTCGATTCTGCGCACTGGATTATTTTTCTTTCTTGTGTTTTCATATATATAGATGCGTGTACATAAACGGTGAGTGATGGCGACACCGGCGGTGAAATACAGCCGTGAGTGTGAATATAAGTGCTATCGCAATAATTTAAGTCCTACACTGAGCCCGAACTATCGATTTCATACCACCGCACTCGACTTTTAGAACACTTTTTATATATTCAGAAAGCTGAAAGCAAGTGCTCGACTTTTCAGTGATTGCTTTCGGTTTTCTGCTACATCTGTGTTTCTGTACTTGTCTTGCTTTACATTCCGTTTATTTATCTGAATAGTTGTTTCTTGGTGTCATGTTGTTTTGTTTCGTTGTACTTAGTTTATCGCTTTGTTTTATTGGTTCCAACTGTTGCTAATCCTTGTTTTATTAATTTTTAACCTTAATGAAGCTGGTCGGTTGGTTGGTTGGGATATAAACAAGATTGTCATTCGATACTATAGTGCCTTCAGAAGCAGAACACTCAAATACATGAACCTATCAAAGAATTGGCGTGAAGAAGCGTTGTTACTCGTAATAATGCATCAATGTCGAGTATGGCGTTCACTCGCCACCTTAGGCGTAATCAGACTCTTGTGAAGCAGACGTACACAAAACAGTGGCGGGCTTTTGAATGCCAACACTGAGTATTGGTCACAACCGCATGAAACACACATAAACTCAATCCAGTTAGATCACTCACTTAACAAAGCCAAATAACATGCACGTGTGATAAATTAGGAGCTGCCTGGCTAGCACTGATTCTGCTAGCTGCTGAGGCTTGGACGTCTCTGCAGCGGAGAGTCCTTCGAAAACAAGGGACGCATCCTGACGAGCGTGTTTTAAACGAGTTAAAGGGAGAAAATGAGGTTTAGTTGTTGCTTACTCGGACTAATTAGTCTCCTTTTGTGCCATTTAGCGATGCGATGCAACGTACATGGCTAATCCACTTCACTAAAACGACTAGGCTGACTTATAGAGGCAATAATGTTGTTTCTTTTTCATCTTGTCAAAGAGGCCAATTCAGGCGTTTCATTGTAACGTTAGCCGAAACTTTTTACCCGCCCCCCCTTTTTTTTGCTAATGATTGTATTAATCCGCCCCCCCCCCCAATTTTTTGCTAGTGATTGTATCATGATTGTTCATGAAAAATATGCTCATAAGTAGAAATTATGAATCGGAGATTTACGACTGAAGAATCGAAGCTCCTAGAGCAGGGTGCTAAAAAAATATGTTGTGCGTGAATATTTACCATATTCCAATTCATAACTTATACGTGTTCTAAGGAGATAGGGAGCAAATTGAGCGAAAGACAGGGAGGTTAACCAGAATTGTGGCATCCTGTTTGCTACCCTGCAATAAGGGCACATAAATATAGATGCGCGAAAAAAAAAAACGTGAACGAGTGGGCAGTGGGGTGTTATTCAATAAGCCACTACCACGCTATACATTCGTGAATAAGCAAGGGGGTACAGTAAATATTGTGCTCAGTTGCCGACTCGTTAGTGGCGGCTTCGATCCCGGAGCATGGCGGAAGCATTTCAGTGCAGGCAATACGCTACAGACCCATGCACCGTGAGTTATCATAATTTACGGACGCTAAGCCATATTATTAGTAATAATATTTGAGAAGCCAGATAATATCAGGCTGGTTGCTAAGCGCAAAGACCTGTGTTTGTACGCACATTAAAAAAATATAATTAGCCCCGCGGAGTGTTTTATCAGCAGAATCTTTATTTTTGTATACAAAAACTACCTTCATCTTACAAACGATTGTTTCGTCTTGTGCTCGTATGGGATCAAACATTCGGGGCAATAATTTCAAACTAGAGCAACGCTTTTCGTTTGTTTGAAAGTTAAACCGCAAGCTGATCATGCATGCTCCGTTACGCACGAAAGAAAAAAAGTCCGACATCACTGCCTCCACCCATTCTTGAAAACCCAAACGCTCAGGCCCCTCTCAAAAGCAGCTGCCAGTGGAGCAGAATAAATTCAAATGACCTCCCTGACGTGAGCAGCCGCGACGGAAACGCACAATCCCGTCGCTGTAACCTCAACGGAGCAACGGAGACCGTAATTTCGCTGAACGATTTCGAAAAAAAAAATTAAGGGCCGTAAAAATTGGTATCCAGTACCGGGGCGACCTGTCCTACCTTATTAAAAATCTCTCAAACCGAGATGAGAACCGCTTCGGTGGGCCCGAATAAGGTGGTACCGAATAGGTTGGAACACCGTGGTCGATAACCTTTCTTTTTTTTTAAGTTTTTTATCTCGAGTTTCTAAACTTCAGCCTATTCACTCGATTCTTTCTGTTCTTTTGAAGTTTCGACAGTTCCATTATTTTCTTTTCAATCTCGGCTCGCTTTCACGACACTCGATATTCACGAAGCAATCAAGCTTGCACGCTGTCGGCGTTTCCTCGTCGCCGATCGACGCGGTTCGCCTGGTGTCGTCTCTTTAACGTCACCATCAACCACGACGAAAGCGGGACGAGATGAGGGTAGGAAAGAAAAAAAAAAGACGCACAAAACGCGGAACACGCATACGTGAGAAAAAACGACGACAAAGCACGCCCAGTGCGGCCTCCCCTTCTTTTTCTTTTTTTTTTTTACTGCGCAAACATTTCCTCGTGAGGGACTGTAGGCTGCTTCAGTTTTCGTTCCCGTCTTGTGTCCGCCACGTGTTTGCCTCGGCACCATCGCCGATGACGCGTCTTTCCATCGCCTCCACGCACAAGAAGTCGTACGGTCTCGCACTTCTTCTCAGCCTCCT
Source organism: Rhipicephalus microplus (assembly GCF_043290135.1). Taxonomy (NCBI): domain Eukaryota; kingdom Metazoa; phylum Arthropoda; class Arachnida; order Ixodida; family Ixodidae; genus Rhipicephalus; species Rhipicephalus microplus. The sequence goes on along the minus strand of NC_134703.1, from coordinate 99,544,404 downwards.
TCGCTCCCTCCACACCCTCGTTTTCGGCGTGAAACACCGTCGGCAGATACGCACCAAAAAGTTCTCATTCTCCTGGCCATGTCCAACGAGGGCCAATCATCGATTGAAGCAGCCCCCCCCCCCCCCCCACTGATTTTTCTTTCCTTGCTCCGTCTAACGCCTCAATCGTTTCCGACACGACTCCCATAAAGTGACAAGTCAGAAAAAGGTTAAAAAAAAAGGTAAGCGTAGAAAGCGAGAGAGAGAGAGAGAGAGAGAGAGAGCAAATCTGTACTCGGAACACGGAGCGCACGGAAAAGCCCGCTCACGGTGACGACGACGAACGCTAGAGAAGAAAGAAACGGGTGAACAAATAAATAGTTGAAAACGATAAAAAATGGCGAAGGGGTGCTGAAGAAAATGAGGTGATTCTCAAGCAAAGCGGTGTATGATATCTAGAAAAAGGCGGGTGGAGACAGGAGGTGGAGGGTGTTGAGAACGATGAAAAGAATGGAGCGAACATTACACGGTCATGCTACTCACAAAGAGAGAGAGAGAGAGAGAGAAGAACGACTATACTTTATGGTCTTCCTTTACTTTTATCAGTCCCCTTAGCTCTTTTCAAAGCCTGGGTGCCCTTCCGACCCCCTGCCTGTTCTTGTGCGCGTGCCATTTACTTTTGCCTTCGGTTTCGGAGACATGTGTGGCCCGGGCGTTATAAAACGTCCGTCGCCCCTGGGTACCGCTGCTTCGGCGCTTCATCTTACGTCGAGTGCTTCCAAAAGCCTTCACCAAACCAGCCCGCCGTGCTCATTTTCCTTTTCTTTCCCGGCTGCCTGGCTGTCAGTGCTCCCGCGCCTCTTTTTCCCCTTCTCCCTCTTTTCCCCATTCGTCTCACTTTCTTTTTCTGCTTCCCTTCCGGTCTGCGTTTCTCTGCCGACACTTCTTGCGCCGTTCGTTAGCGCCTGGAAACCCTACGGCAAGCGAGCGAGCGAGCGCTCACGCTAGACATAGTTTAGCGTTCATCGCTTAGCCGTCTGAAAGGTGCGGCTGGCGCGCGCGTCTAATTGCGCAAGTAGTCGCCGCGGGGGATAAGTGGACCACAATCTGTCAAAAACATTCTCTCCCACGCTCTGTAACGGGGACGACGTGGACCTTGCCGCTAACGAGTCACGTTTATGCGTCCGATTAGGAGCGGTCTTGACCCGCTTGCCTTGCCGGCTTGAGCGTCACACTGCTTTTCGCTCGGCGATGCTCGTTTGCATTTGCGCGTAATGAGGGGCGCGTCCGCGTGCTTACTCGTGGCGTCCCCTTCACTCGCTGCGCGTGCGGCCGACAGTGAGGGAAGGTGGGCGGGAGCGCGGGTTTGCAAACATTGCCGCCGCCGCGTGCTCGCATTGTTAGCCGGGGTAGCGTGTCGGAGACAATGTCATCGTGCTCAGGTTGGCGGCAGGAGAGTGGCAGGTGTGAGGGACAGCTTAATGGAAAGCTGCGAGTGAAAAGGAAATGACAGGCACACGCCGTCACTAGTTTTTCTTTTCTTGTGGCCATGTTTGTAACTCGATGAAGTCACGGCTCTGTTGCTACGCCTGTTGTGTGGTACAGGTGGTTTAGAATTTCGCGAGCTGTTCGCAACGGCGTAGTTATGCTCCATCATAAACATCAGCTTGCTCGCATGCGTGGTTTGTGTGTTCAGCGCTAATCTCACGTACGGGGGTAACCAGCTCAATAGGATAATAGAATGAGTCTTGGATTATCTGAGTGTTACATCGTGCTGTCCTTGATATACACAATTCGTTTATTCCCACTTCGACGTATTAGCATGATCACGCATCTTTCAAACCACGCGACCAGGAACATAAACGGTTATGGTATCAGGCAATGGCAGTGAATTACAGCAACTAGTCAGGACTTGGAACTATAAGTGTTAAATGAAGAAGAAAAAAAACTCGCAATCTAGAATACACATGACACTGAAAACTATAAGTATTGATGACAAAGCACCTCTTCCCCCCACCTCGCCCGAAGGGCACTTCCGGACTTTAAGTAAACTTTATTCATTCATTCATACTCGTGCAAGAAAACAAACGTAAAATTTGTCTTTGTGATGTCTGTCCTTCACAATCGACCAAGCAACATCCTTCTGAGTACACGTACCAATAGATATTTTTAAACGTTTCAGTCTTAGGTTGAAGTTTAGGTGCACTTAGTGAAATGCATATATCTGTTCCTGCTCGGTAACATTGTGTCCTCCCGTTCTCGGTGACCTCCAAGTAGCGGTTTTTTAATGCCGCCAAGCCCAGGACAATCGATGTCAGGACTAAGCCCTTTACTGCTGCACAAAGTAACTCACTACCACCGCGTAGACTCAAACTTTGGCATTGACAACAGGAACAACAAAAACCCTAAATAGCCGAGGGGCTCGAGTGTACCAGGTAGTATCTTCGGCGCGACTGAGATTTAAACCAACTTAACCAAGCGAATATGTCAATGAGAGGTCTTCTCTTTGCTGACGAACCTGAAACCGAGCCTAGACCTCATCGAAAAATAAAGACGGAGGAAACGAATGAACAGGAAGGAAAATGACGGGAATAAGTTCCGTGGGGAAAACACGGCCGATAGCTACGGCGTAGTTCGTACGCCGGTGATGCGATAAGACCGCGCGTAGATGCACAGAGCGGAATACGTACTGTACACACGCACTATCCTGTCTAGCCTCGCGATCGATTTACCGGGAAAAGGTCCTTTATTATCCCGCGGGAGTCTTCCGAAATCCTCAACATCGTTCCGTTCCTCGGGCAGCCAACGATCGCCATGTAGCGGTAGGGCCTCTATATGACCCTTTCTGAGCTACACCGGCCGCCTCGCCAGTTTGGTGCGTTGAAATGAAAAGCGGATTAAAAGGATGCGGGCAGCTCCCGCTGGAGCGGTGGTGCGGCAAAGTCTGGGATCCGCAGTTAGCTCGACTGGTTTAATCTCGCGTGGTAGACGGCGGGCCAAGGATAATTGCGGCTTGCAAGCTGCGTGCCCACCCGGAGTGAGTTTCGATCACGAGGAAAGCAAAAAATAGAGTAATAGTCTGATTTGATGAAATGAGGCCAATTTCGGAGAAGAAGTGCGCCTCTCTTGTCTTTTTAATCTTTTCTTATTCAGTCATCTCTCCAGCCAGATCCCGGTCGGCTTTGCATTTCAAGAAGTCGGCATTACTGCGATTACCATCCACGTGGACGAAATTACTTCTACACGGAGATGTTCTGCGCTGAAAATTTTATTAATTAGCTGCGGGAACAACTAATGCGCTTGCGCGAGGCTTATTGTTTTGCTCCTTCAAGAAGGTAATCCTTCTTTTTAACGGCGCAACTCAACCTAATTAGTTGTAGATTAGATTGTTCCTCATTTGCCTCGAATGCGGGTGTCTGAGAGCAGGGATAAGCCTTCAAAAATGTCAATTTGAATGAGTGAGTGATTGAGTGAGTGAGTCAGGAGAGCTTCTATGATATAGAGTAGCGAATAATCTTCTATTATTATTGTTTATCTATATGTTTTTACGAAAGATACAAAACGCTCTGTCTGGGGAAGCATAACGGTAGCTTCTCAATGGTTACTCATGTGTGTCTATCTTCTAGGGAAGAAACAAAAGAAGGGGAATTATTCAAGTGTTCATAATCTACTGAAATCAATAGACAGTGAGGCCAAAGAAAGTACAGGGAATGCTATTTGTATTATTTAAATGTAGCGTAGTAATAACAATACCAACGTAAAAAAGTAAAGCGGGTGACAACACAACTTGTCGCTGTCAGGCACTGAACCTACAAACTTCGGATAATGCGTGCAATGTTTTACCAATTGAGCTACGGCGGCGGTCATCTTGCTGTTGCCTCCATATGTTATTTCTGTGCATCAAACCCTGGTGCGTTATCCAGCGCCGCTCGTAGCCACGACCGCGAGCGTAAAACACTCCTTATTGCGAGCTGACGTCTCGCAGTGCTTTGACCTTTTGCGAGTTGGCAGCTGACCAAGAAAAGCCTCCCATAATTCCTGAAAGCATAAAGTTTGCCAGAATGAGACCCTTGCTCTTGACGCATGCATCACCAGAAAAAAAGAAAAGTATGGACTCATATCCTGTATTTCTATATTATAGTGTTTTATGTAGTTCTTTTTTTATTGTAACATGGGCTTGGCCTTAAAGCATTAGGTATTGTGCCTGTATGCGCATTAATAAATGTGCGCCGTTAGGCCGGTGTTGTGTATGAAATGACGTAGTGTCTTGTGAAATGTGTTGTCATGTATCCAGTGGTCGTAACCGGTTGCGTTGCTGTACCTAATGCCGGCTTACAGGAGTTGACGTTAGCGTTACGGCTATAACCATTGGCATGTCCATATAAGGAAGTATGCATCTGCTTGCTTCACTACAGTGGTACAATATGGATGCGTAAGCCTCGTCACGGTGGCGTAGTGGTTAAGGTACTCGGCTGCTGACCCACATGCAGGTTACGGGATCAAATCCTGGCTGTGGTAGCTACATCTTCGATACAGATGAAAATGTTGTAGGCCCGTGTGCTCAAATTTGGGTGCACGTAAAAGAACCCGAGGTCGTCGAAATTTCCGAAGCCCTCAACCACGGCGTCTCTCATAACCATGGGCTGGTTTCGGGGCGTTAAACCCCACATATCAATACGAACGCGTATAACCAACCAACTGGTGATACAGTCACGTTTCAGCTGGAAGGAACCCACATATATTTTTCAGCAAGCGCGCCACTCTATCTTACTAGGAGTACACTAAGATCAATAATGAATAATAAAGACCTTACGTAGCCAACGTATTCTAGGAAGGGACCATTGCAGCATCATGACTTACGCATCGTTAAAAAAACGAGAATAAAGAATATCGCTTTTAAATTGAATGGACCATTCACAAATTTTTGTTTACTTAAGAGCCGCACCATTGCCAGAAAATCGTTCGTGAATGCCGGCCAAGAGCAGTGACAATGTGTTACTCAGTGAAACGACTTTTAAGGAAAGAAGAGAATGGAGAAGTACATAGTTCTTCAAAGCTGCTTCTTCCAGAATGACTGTACACAGCGAACAAAAATTACTTCCTTAGATTGCCTCAGCATACATGCGCGCTTCCTTTCTTGTTGGAAAGAATTCAACGAGTCTGGGTCGCCACATACAGTTGTGCAAGAGAAGTGGGCGCTCATAAAGAAAAATGCGGTGAGCCCCGAAGAAGAAGCTGTACCAGCGGCAGCTTGGACAGCGACTATACCTTGGTAAAACAATGCGTTATTGTCAACGTAAGTGAAAGAGCCGGCTTCGGGTAGTGCGATTGGCAGGTCATTAATATACGTGATGAATGGGCACTGTCTGAGTACCCACATGCTGCCTCATTCGACATTCTTTTCTTTTTTTCTCGCTTATGCAGGCAATCGTAATGACGGAAGCAGGAACAGTACATGCGCCTGAACTCAATAATGCATCGAGTATATTGGTGCGCATTCCACTACATACAGCTTTTTTTTGTGATGAATGTGTGAATGGCCCCAGGAGAAATTAGTTGGCTTCCAAGGCGTCTGTGCAACCCTTCGGAAGCTAAAAATCAAGGAGCCCCGCCGCGGTAGTCTAGTGGTTAAGGTACTCGGCTGCTGATCAGCAGGTCGCGGGATCGAATCTCGCCTCCGCCTGCTTCAGCTGCATTTTCGATGGAGGCGAAAACACTGCAGGCTCGTGTGCTCAGATTTGGGTGCGCGTTAAAGAACCCCAGGTGGCCGAAATTTCCAGAGTCCTGCACTTCAGCGCCTCTTAAATTGGTATGGTGGTTTTGGAGAGTGAAACCTCACATACCTGGTTAAAGAGAGAGGAAGTGATGTGACTTAGGTAAACTGCAATTAAAATTAATTTGTTTGCAATTACATGTGAAATACTTTTAATAACAAATGAAAATTCCATGTGTATATACAGTTACGATGCTTCTTCAGTGTCTGGCTCACGCTGAACTTTCTGAAGTGGTCTTCCTTCTTTCGGCTGCGTATAAAATAGCAGTGTTGTACGTTACGATGAAGCATAGACATAGACTGGCTGCAAATTTTGTAGGCTCCAGCTTTTTTTTTTTAAGAATAGCCCCCTTTTCTGAGACATTGGTTGGTTTAGTTGTGCTATTTTGTCGTAAGCATTTCTGAAATAATAAGAGTCGCACGCATCTTCCCAGTGCCTGTGGCTGAACTCTTTATTTTTGAGACTGAACAAGAGCAGATACCACCCCTCAATTCGTAAATAAGGAACGGACATATCATTCACCCCTGCCTTATCCTGCTTAGTGTACTGGTGGGGCTGTGAGCTGGGGATCTCAGCAACAGACTCTGCGCTTCCTGGGCAACAAGACTCAGTAGGTCCGTAAACACGCAAGAACGAAGATACATTTTGTTTGCACTCGACGTTCAAGCACTCATAACTTTGGCACAACGCATGAATAAGCCAGTGCGCTTTCTCATCTCACGTGCTCTTAACCGAGCGAATAACCCGGACCGAGGGCCGCTGACAAAATACGACTGCGACTGCCATCAACGGTGCAGAATCCACATCAGAGACGTCAGAACATGCACGCAGGAAAAAAAGAAAAACGCTCGGAAGAGAAGGACCGCTCCAGCGTTATTACGGTTCCCTCAGGTATGCGGTCAACTCCGCATGCTCGGAAGAAGTGGGGGAACATAGCATTCGCCGCCGGGCGAGAACTTCGATAACGCTGGCTAACTGTGGATTCGCCCAGGCACCACGCTTGCTTGCCCATTTAGCTGCTTCCGTAGACAGATGAGCGAAACGACGGGGCGGCGTGGCACACCACCCCTGGGAAGAGCGACGCTGAACCAGCGTCGCTCCATTATTGATCAGCGGAAGCCACGCGCATATACATAGGGAAACCTGGGCACCTCCTTTCACTCTTTCTCTCCTTTCTCTCCCGTCTTTGCCGTTTCCTCACCCCCCTTCAAGCCACACCGACGACTTCTTCGAACGGTCGATATGGACTCTCGCGGGCCGCCCCCTCCTTTCCCCATATTGCGGCCATCCCGCAGAGCTCCCAGGTCCCCCACACTTCCTTGACGGTCCTCTCCCGTTCCACCTTTTCTCTTCTTCCCTCTTTCTCCCGATCCGCAAAATGCTGCTTCTTGGATTCCGGACCGGCTTGTTCAGTGCACGGCTGCAGAAAATGCCTCCGCGCACTCGGTCTCCGATCCAATCAGCCGAGAGGAAGGCCACGCAAGCGTCACATTAATTCCGGTTCCGCCTTTCCTATTCAGCACAGCTCGACAACGTCGTAGGAAACTGTCTGCTCCTTCTATCGCCACGGAACAGGCACGCCCAGAGAAAACGAGACGGAACCACACAGGCAGTGTTTCAAAGAGCAGCCCACCTTCCATGCAACCACGTCTGTTGTTTCGTTTCTGCAAACACTCGATCAGCGGAGGTGCGCAAACAGACAAACAAAAAAAAACCGCGAGACGCTCGTAAAACAAAGTCGCGCTGTTTTGAGCCACCGTGAAAACCGTTTTGCCCCGGCTTCGTAGGCTAACTTGTTTCCGAGGTGGTTGGAAAATCGAACGTCGTGAATAGCTCGCCTTCACCTGCGGGAACAACACTAGTTCGCAAAGCTGGTGCTGCAGTACAGTTGGCACGAAGAGGAGCTCGAATAACCATCCTCTCGCTACGCGTCTAAAACGTTGGAGTAGCCTAGCGTTGGCATGGGGATAGAATTTCGCTAGTTGCTCTTCCAGTGAAAGCTCTTTTGTGTGACTTTTGTGTGATTTATATGTGTGACTGCCTGCGCACGGCAGATCGAAGACAATGTTTTTCACCAGGCATTGCAACGACTGCCTGAAACTTTACCGGTATATTTTTTCTAGCTCTTTCCGTCAATAAAGAAAGACCATGTGGTTGTTGAACCTTTTCAACCCACCGGAAAGGATGTGGACGTATACTAGGTCAACAGAACGCCAACTCAAGCCGTCATTTTAATACAGTTATTTAATCCCTCTCCTGCTATGTTAGATTAGCCTGTGTTTTGCTTGTCCTCCTTCCTCTCAAAACCTGGTATTAGTTTCCAGCCACTGTCCATAGCCAATAGAACACTTAATTTTTGTGGCAGTCACAAATTCTCTTGAAGTGTTTTGTAGTTTTCTGGCTGACTACAGTATACTCGAAGTGTGGTAGGCAAAAAGCAAAAGGTAATCAACCTTCCTGCAAGCACAAGATAAAGATACCAGCACATCACATAGCAATGATGACTCCGATATCCGCCCAAAGGTTTTTGTTTATACTATTGCATTATAGTAGGTGAAATTACCTCTCTGATTGTTAATAGTTACATCAGGCACACAGAGAACAACGTCCTAAGTCTCATAACTGCAATTGTCCTCATAACTGGTAAGGTGAACTTTCTTCCGTTGCGGTGGTGTTACCTTGCAGCCATGTTAGGCGAATAGAGATTGTGAAGCACCGTGTGGAATGCGAATACTCGGCTGTGAGTAAATCGCGAACTTGTAACGGAGGCATGGGTCCGAGTTATATAGTGCATATGGCGTAGAACAATCGTGATCTGTATGACGCTTAGCCAATATACATTCCGCTTTGTCCTTTTATGCCCCGTCGACCAGCATGCAAACGTGGACGTTTTTGCAGCCGTCAGAAAAGATGGACGAGTTACTGCCCTCGCTTGCGAAACAAACCCGACGGAGAACACATTGTGCAGATGTACTGAGACGTACGCAAGGCAATGTCGCTCCATTGGAATAATGTATACAAAATAAAAAATCTTGTGTTTTCACTGCAGGCGTTTCAAGTTTCTACTGCGTCCGTGGAGTAGAGTTAAAAGTCTCGAGAAGCACCGGCCCCCATCGTGGATCGTGAATCCGAAAAACAAAAGCTTTCTTTCGTTTTCCCCAGTTTCGTATGTACTGACTGAACAGAAGGCGAGTACTGTTGGTACGCGTGTCATCATAACCTGGGCTACCGCGATCGCCTTGTGGTTACGGCACTCAGCTGCCAACTAGAAAGACAAGGATTCGATGTCTGCAGTGGTGGTCACTTTTCGATAGACGTGAAACGCCAGAGGTCCGCGAACTGTGTGATACTAGTGCAGGTTAAAGAATGGCGGGTTGTCAAAATTATCCGGAGGCCCCCGCTACGGCGTCTCTCATAACCTGAGTCGCTCTGGTACGTTAACCCAAGCAACCTAACGTTGCCATAACCTGACGAGTGAGTTAGTGAATATCGCCATCTGCGCACACTGTGGCATACGATAGCAACAGTTTAACTGAATACGTGTTTCCAACCAGTGCTCCTTTGTTATCGTAATAACGTCTAGTTTATTGGTTGGTTTCCGGCAGCCTGAAACGCGACAGACCTTGTAGGGAAGAGTGATCGATAATTTTATATCCGCGCGCGGAAGGAGCACACGTGCCAACACAAGGGCGTTAACCGCATTAAACCCCGCTACCAAGTCAAACCTCTTCGTCGTTGTACGCAACAAAAGTGGCCACATTTCTTCTCAAATCGACCCACGTTTAAACGACGCCGCTTTCCGGGCAATAAAAAAAAACAAAGGTGGAGGTGATCGCGCTGTCAGGACCAGGCTGAGAAATATGATTGAATGCAACGAAAAAATAAATAAAAACAAACACACTGAGACTAAGTAACATATAGAAAGAAAGAGAGAAAACGAAATAGAGTGGTGCACCGTACTATTAAAGCGTGAGAAAAAAAGAAAAAATGATGTTTAGGTTATATTTGTCTCGGTTACTCTTTCACACTGTGAACAGCGACTCTTCACTTTAGATTTTTTGATTATGTTCCTTTATTTCTTTTCTTGGTTTTTATCAACCAGCAGTTGCACACCTTCCATACAGGTGCGCATTGTCTCTCTTTTCAAAGCTACCCCGCTCGGCGCACGTCAATGTGTCACTGACTGCTGCTCTTGAGAGGGCGTTAGATCCAAAACGCTTTTCGACGCCGTTCGTTTAGAAGCTTTAGCTACAACCCCCACCCACATCCTACACACACACAACGATGGAAAGAGGTGCCTAAGAAGAGTCCGACGTTTTCAGTAGTTAGTTTTTTGTCACCGTGAAGAGCTCGCTGGTAACTCGAGTGACGCTCACCTATTCACGATTTCCTTGGTAGACCAACGCACACACACACACACACACAAAAACGTGTTGATCAAATCACCACAGAAGATGCTCTGCAGCATAACAACCAGGGCGTTGTTATTCAGAAACTCTACGTAGCTCGAATTCGAATATCCCGGGGGGCCTTTGCTTGCGAGAAAGAATCTGTGCATGTGTGTTTGCCTATTCAGTGGGTGCTTCACAAGCACCTCAACTGTAGAAGTCCTTCGGCACTTTCAAACGAAGCCAATCATCGAATACCAGACAGTACCACGCAGAATCAGCATACTATGACGACACTCGAACTGTGAGGGCGACCGCATTGAATAGGTGACAGCGCTCGAGCACGTTCCTAGCGCAGAAGTTTTCAAGACGATTTCAATCTTCTCAGTTGTTGTCATGCCCTTAAGTCTATACCGCATTTTTGTAAATGTGATGGGAATGCTCAAAACCTTTTAGCGAATGTAACGGGGCATTTTTATGAGTGGCGCGGCCTGCGTCGACTTTCCTGTCGTGTGGTGAGGTTTGTTATGGGCGCTATTTGCGAAGGCGGCTTGCACAGAAGATGCCTTTACAGGCGGCGCTTAGCCTAGGCGTTCATGCCATCATTAGCTGTTGGTCGCACGTGTTCGTCAGAGGTCTGCAATACACGCAGTACTTGTGAAAAAAGTCCGTTCTGTTTGTATTTTTGATTGAACTGCGTCACACGCTGCGAGCACATTCAAATCATGAGTTTTTTTTTCTGATTGCATTGAAACGTGAAACTCTTTAGCCTTCGAATTATTCGCACGAATAGCATGGCGAACTTTAGGGGGAAGAGAATACTTTCTTGCTCTATCAATAGCGATCTCTCTTTAGGAGAGACAAGCTTCTTGGCATTCGTTTCTGTGTTTAGCGGCATTGCCAACGCTGTTCCCATCACCGTTGCCATAACTGTCGGTGATGTAACCAAGACAAGAAAGAGTAACCGATAGACATGAAAAAATAAATGTGACAAAAAGTACCCAGGATTGAAATGGATTCCAGCCTGGGCCATTGCGTGGCAGTGAGAATTCTGCCACAGGTGCTTAATGATTGTAATATGTGGGGTTTAACATCCCAACATCACCGTATCATTATGAGAAACGCCGTAGTAGAGGACTCTGAAAATTTCGACCACCTGGGGTTCTATAACGTGCACCCAAATCTGAGCGCATGGGCCTCAGCATTTTCGCCTCCATCGAAAACGCAGCCGCCTGCTGGTATTCAATCGCGCGACCTGCGGATCAGCAGCCGAGTACTTTAGCCACTATACTACAACGTTGGGGCTACAGGTGCTTGAAACTCATTTGTAAAAATACCACAAGTCAGCGTCATATCTCGCAAATAATCGAGTTAACTGATATAATTTACTATGGCAGAAGATTAAAATAACAACCCGTCGTTACCCAACGGTAAATGCGCAACTAGTTTGTGGTTTATTGCTTACCACCCACTGCGAAGTGCTCAGTCATAAATTTTCATAGTCATCAGACACACGCGGCATCAACAAAATACACATAGTACCATAAAGATGTATGACAAGTACCCTGCTTATCCGCAGAAAGGCGAGTAATGGTGTAGTTGGCTCCATCCTACTTCACACACACACACACACACACACACACACACACACACACACACACACACACACACACACACACACACACACACACACACACACAGTTGTTTCATGGCTTGGTCCTCACGAAAAACAAGAACTTCAAACACAGTCAGCTATGTCCCAACATCACCCTGCGCACAGAATTCCCATGAAGAACTATCGTAACCGTCGGCCAACATTTTCTCTCTTTTCTAATTACGAGGTTTAATAATTATTTGTTGTTGTAATTACTGATGTTTATTTGATTTATTGGGCATCAAAACTTTAATATTTTTGATCAATTCAGATATGTAGCTAAACACTTTTATTAGAAAATGTAAATTTACCTAATTCAGCATAACGCTACCTACACAAGTAGCCCTTTATGATTATCACAATGCATCACTTGTGTTACAAATATTCCGCAAGTTTTTCTCCTCAGTTATTGTACTGTACCACAGTGTTTCAATCTATGTATTCAGCTTTGTATATTACTTGTTTGTTTTTTACTATATATATATATATATATATATATATATATATATATATATATATATATATATATATATATATATATATATATATATATATATATATATATATAACTCATCTCTTGATGAAGGGAGGACCCCTCCCGAAACTGTTAAATAAATATATTTATCCTTGTTGACAACGCTCCCGTTGCGCCATATCCCATATATATATATAAATATATATATATATATATATATATATATATATATATAAGAGAGAGAGAGAGAGAGAAAGAGATAGAGAGAGGAAGGCTGGGAGGTTAACCAGATATTGGCGTCTGGTTCGCAACCCAGCACTTGGGGTGGAGAAAAGCAGGGTAAGAAAGAAGGGCTAGATAGCGAGAAAAATAAAAAAACACGTGCACACATAAGAAAACGAAAATACACACAGGAAAGGCGTTCTGGCTACAACCGATCAAAAAGGCCGGTCGATCGCAAAAAGTGCAGTAGCGCTTTCAGGGCGTTCTTCTGTGAAGTTGCATCTTGTCGATATTGTAAAATTCTTTCCTCCGACAGAGGTTGACTATCTAATTCACTATGTTTCTTGCGAAAGCATACTCGTTGTCTACTATACTCTAGGCAGTTATTTTTGTTGCTATTCACCTGCTCACAGTTTGTTTCCTTTTTAGACTTCTTGTTAACTACTATTAACCGTGGGTCCCGCTGCTGTCTTCGACTTTGGGACCATCGTCTGTATATTTTTTGTAATAACATTTCATTGTGTAAGAATAGTAAATGACTTTGACTGCAACGCCGTGTTAAATCAGTGCTAAACTGGCCCCGCTCAGATGAAGCCAAAATTGATGCGCTGATAGGAAAAAGAGCATCGAATGCATACAGGGAATACCGGCTAACTCTGGCACATATAAGCTCCTCGAACTAGCGCTTCACAGCACCTTAAGGGAGGTAATCGAAGCACCAGTAATGGCACGAACAATACGCCTCTCGTCTTCGAAAGTAGCTACAAACATTAATATCCTCATGTCTGGCCCACATGGCCATTGGCGAAAACGCCGGAATTATGCAAGGTTATCCCTTTCGCAGGGAATGTTCACACTCAAAATGACTATAGGCGCAAGGAACGAGCCCACTCTCTCATATATTTTAATAACAAAAACCTTGTTTGACTACTTATGTCGGCACACAGATTTGTTTTGAGCGGTCACAGCTGATTCATAAGGAACGATTTCTAATGCCGCTTCAAAAAGACATATTTCGCTATGAAGGACCCCTCGCGGCGTTACATCTACACTGACTCGAGATAGCATTTCTATCTAGTACAACCTCGAAAGAAGTGGCGGCTATTATCAGGCAAGGACCATTTGATGCCTTTCACATCATCGCATGGTTCGCAGTGCTCATTGGAATCAATGCACATACCATCACAAATACAACCCGCATAAACTAGATCATGACAATGTGGGATGTCTGACATTCCACGATAGTCTCGATACGCTGGACTATTAGGGTTGTGTGCAAAACTCCAACCTATTCCTCTCTTTTCTCAATATAGTGATCACTGTCAGCGTGGGCTAGAAAAATTACCACTCCCGCACCCGAAGCTCACGAAACTTCCACACTGAGAATGTTACAAACAGAATTTTTCCCGTCGAGAGCATAGTTCAGCTATGTTCTGGACATCGACCCACACTGCCCTGGTGGTTTTGGGACGTTAAACCCCACATATCAATCAATCAATCGACCCACATTGCCCTGAGTGCAATGACAGGTGTTTGCTCGTTAGCACGCATGCTTATGCAACGTTCTGCGTCACAACATTCCTCTCCTAATAAACAAGAGGTCAAGAATGAAGCCCTCAGAAGCGGCCATCTCCAAACGAAAGGCTGTCGAAAGGGTGCACGAATGGGCGAAGGACCAGAATCTTCCAGCCTCAACGTGCGCGTGACCCGCCACTACGACTTGATAGTTCCGTAGGATCTAAACGATGTTTGACTGACTCTATTACTATGAGCAAACTTAAATCATCCACCCTAAATCATCCACCTTAAATGTGATTTTTCTGCACACGCACACCCGGAAGCACACGCATCAAACCAATCTGTTCACTACCACGTTAGCAAACCAGATGTGTTGTTTTCTTAGGCGTAGCGTATGCATGTTCATTGTCTAATATTTTCGCTTAACATATCTTTATTACTATAATTTTACATACAAATTCAAAGCCCCAGAGCATTATCAAAGCAGGCGCGTAGCTAGAAATTTTTTTTCGAGAGGGAAGGGCACCAATTTGATTTCGAGAGGGGCACCCAATTAAAATGGCCATTTTTCGCTCCCCATGCAATGGCGAAAAAAAATTTTTGGAGGGGTGGGGCACGTCCCCGGTGCTCCACCTCCTGGACTGAACGCAGACAAGCCTAGCATTATTTTATGTGGACAGCATTATTGTTTCCCCACTATGGCTTTCCGGCTGGTAAGCTGGTTAAGGGCTTATTCATGCGCCATCGCACATCGCCCTTTCAGCTGCTGTAAGAACGGCCGCTTGTAAGCAAATGAATGACGCCAATCCTGCCGTTCTCAGTCGGCTACCGACGCAGCCACAGCTTTAGAAATTCTAATACCGCGATTTGCATATCCCGTGTTTACTTGCCCCAACGGGACTTGGCTTTCAGCCCTAGATAAAAGAAGTGTCTGACATTTTTGTGCGTGGCTTCGTACAAAGCTCACTGAACAATGCGTGCCTTAAATGCTTTCGCGCATCGGACATGTATTTTGTCTGCACCTGACTACAAGGCGATGTTTCGCGACTTCTGGACTACAAGACGATGTTTCACAACTTCTGGCTCTTCTTGTATTTTGCGAAAAGTGTAGAATAAGTGGTTGGCAAAACATTGTGGTATACACAGTCAAACGCGCTAATAAATACAGACAGATTAGCCGTTTTTATTCATAGAAAAGCGAATATGCCACGTTACGGCTGTATTGCTCAAGTAACTACAGCATCTTTTGTGAGAGTATGGCTCAAGTTATGCAGAAGAAAAATAAATGCGCAACAAATACACTAATTACCTAATAGCATGATACTAAACAACCGTACTCAAAATATTTAGTGCTATTCAGAATGGCAAAACGATGTAAACGCAGCGGCACAGATTAGAATTTCGAAAACCGAACTGAATGCGAAAGCCGAAGAACCACTTTTTCCTTCTATGCGAGCTCCTTTAGCCTATCAATGATCGGGGTCTATCTACAACATTTAAGTTTAAAGAATAAGGTGAAAAATACTTGTATAATGCGCACCACGGTATCTTATTTGTGTGATGACGCGTTATTTTGATGAAATAATAGACAATTGATGAATTTCCGCCGTTTTTCGGTGAAGGGTTGCCTCCTTGCCTCATTCACTCGGTTGTTAGAAGCAAAATAAAGTTTAGGAAAAATAATACATGGTGTGGCCTTCTATGACTTCAAAAGTTTTCGTTTGAACAGAACTAACTGTATGGCTTTGTTAGCCCATCTAATGCCTACGCATGTACCTTCAAGACTTGTATGTCTGGTGTTTTTTTTTTAATTTCATTTTACGCCCAATGAATATATACCAAAGCCTTCACACCAAGACATCCTGCTAGTATCAAAGCATATGTCGGCTACTCTACCAGAACTAGGCATTTAATTTCTCGTTAAGTTTAAGTAATCCTTAAGCTTAAGCTTAACACGAAGACAAAGCCCTTCTAATACGCACTGACTGAGCGAATGAAGGCAAGCACACTAATAAAAAAAATTGGCAGCCTATCCACGGAGTGAATGATGGAAAGCGGTCTGAAGCATTCGTCCGGCCATTCGTTCTTGCTTCCGTCCATCCATGCGTCCGTCTGTGTGACCATCCATGCGTCCATCCGCCCGTCCGTGCATGCATCTGTTCGTGTTTCCGTCCCCGAGTTCGTCCATGCATCCACCCCTGCGTCCGTTCATGCGTCTATCCATGCATCTGTCTGTATGTCCGTTCGTCCATCTATTCAAGACTTGAAGTACCACCATCTCACATCCTTTTATCATATATTCCCCATATAGAAGCACCACCATCCAGCGGACATTCCAAGGAAGGTGGCACACGCACACTTTCTTACGGCTTGCGCTTCGGGTCTACTTCCCACATTTAACCACCTCGAGTTCATGGTATATACTAGTTCACTGTATTCATGCCACTGCGGCCCAAAGCTCGCTAAACCTTTATAAAACCAAGGAGGTTACGCCCAGCGAATATAACGTAGCAACCTTTTCCTGTCAGATAGTGCTCAATGTGCATGCCAATGGCTGCTTATGGGAAATGAGAGGCAGGAGAATTCGGCTTTTACTTTCTTACGGCTTGCGCTTCGTATCTACTTCCCACCTTTAACCACCTCGAGTTCATTCATGGTATATACTAGTTCATTGTATTCATGGCACTGCGGCTCAACGCTCGCTAAACCTTTCTAAAACTAAGAAGGTTCGACCCAGCGAGTATAACGTAGCAACCCTTTCTTGTCAGATAGAGCTCAATGTGCATGCCAATGGCTGCTAATGGGGATCGCAGCGTGTGCGTTAACTAAAAGCCGAACGCTCCTGTCTCTCATTCCCCATTAGCAGCCGTCGGCATGTAAATTGACCACTATTTTTTATTGTTCAACAACGCACAGAAGAATACTCTCGCCGACACTACCTTCGAGGTCAAAATGTTCTACTTGTTACATACTACAACGGCTACGAGGGACGAACGGGTGCCGCAATAAGGAGCTTCGCCCCTAAAATTGGGACACCCTTGACGTTCAGCTTCAGGGGTTGAAAGCGATAGATATATCCTGTCCGTAGTGCGTACTGAGTTCAAAATGTCTTGTTTCAGTGAAGCTTAGGAATCCGGCTACATTGTGTGAGATGGGTAGCATGCTTTAAACCACCGTCAATTACGCGCGTGATATCATTTCGAACTTGCTGTGCACCCACTACTCAAGGGAAAAGGCACAAGAACGTGCGGGCTTCTTGTAGTGAGTGGTCCGCTTTAAATCACGAATTCCCAATAGTCGCATTTTATGAAACCCGATCGCAATGTATGCTTACACCCAATGCATCATTACTGTGACATTGCATGTTGCATTGTGAAGCATGTACACAAGACGCGTGTCTTTGTGAGGCATGCGAGTTACTTGCTCTGCACTTCCAAGTATAGGAAGTCATTTTCAGTGTATTTTAAAACAGACTCGTGGCTCTGTGGTAGAACACTTGCTTGCCGCGAACACAACCCAGATTCGAACCTCACTCAAACCCAGAACTTTTCATTAATTCGCATCTTTTTAGATTTTTCGGTCACGTAAAAGATGATAATTTTTTGTTCACAACCTATGACAGTGACACTAGCACCGACCCTAACAACTTCCGCCGAATAAAACTTCCGCAGAATCGAAACGTTTTACCGACATATGCGCAGACTTTCGGTAATTTCAAGTTGTTACTTTGCCTACACGCTGAACGAACACCACATCATCCCTTCTAGATCTAGTTCTAACGTCATCAACAGAAACCATATCCCAGGTTGTACACTCATCCGGCCTGAGTGATCATGACGTCTTACATTTTACCATTAGCTTTTCAATTTTCCCGTCGCGTAGAGAGAGAGACAATAAAATTAGGGAAAAGCAGGGGGGTTAACCAGAAATTAGAGCATCCGGTTTTCTACCCTGCACAAAAGGTAAGAGAGCATGGGGAACGGTCTTAAAACTAATCCAGACTACAAAAAAGCCACTTCAACCACTATCAACTATAAACTTGGTGTTTTCCTCAATAATTTTCTGCCTAATACCGTTGAACGCTCATTGGATGCGCACTGGGACATGTTTAAAGAAAAAATTCACGATCTTATCAACCAGTTCATTCAAATGAGGCATGTTCTCTCAAATAACAATGCACAATGGTATACTGTATCCGTCAAACGAATGTCAAACCAAAGCAACATCTCTTTCGCACAGCTAAGTGGTTACAAAGCGAGGCCACAAGGACGGCTTAAAAAAAAGCTGCCTTGACCAATGTATTCCAAGCTGTCCCGACCAATGCAAGGCCGGCATTCAATCCCATGACCTGCGGCTCAGCAGCCGATTACTAGATCACCGCGGTGGGGCAACACTACCCTCCCGACTATGCTTATCAACATTCTTAAAAATGTTTGGAATGTAACAAAACCTACTGAATCGAAAATCATATATATATACCACCCAGTTACTCTACTGGTCATCCCGTACCCCATCACCACTGTGCTACTATTCTAAACAATGCGTTTATAAAGGCTTTCTCACCTACAAGACATGGTGTCGAACTGCCATGGCTACCAAGCCGGACCTTTTTACCTATGAATCCAATAATTTTCAACTCCACCAGGATAAAAAAATAATAGACAGCCTAAAGCTTCTGTCTTTATGCGGAGCAATGAAATCACAGCAAAATGTCTGAAAAGTACTGTCGCATATTGCTCAATTATATAGAACATTTTCTCACAATCGTACAAGTCTCCATGATTACCTCCTGGCTGGAAAACAGTGAAAATTATTCTGATTCCCAAACCTGGTGGTTCTCGTGAATCTTCTAACGATAGGCTCATATTGTTTTTACCTCGATACCGTGTAAAGTAAAGGAGCACATCATATTTTCCAACCTTGTTGCGTTTCTGGAAGGAAACATTTTGTTCTCTGTGTTTCAACACGGCTTTCGCAAATTCCTTTTCTAGACTCAGCTGGTAACCGTTAAGAATGACTTACACGTGTACCTTGATAACGATTTTTTGGACTTTTCAATAGCATTTGACAGGGTTAAACGCGTGTTGTTTCTACAAAAAAAAAAGCGCACTAATCATCGACCTGGCAGTACTTGGCTGGATACGAAGTTTCCTTTCTCCCTGTTCTAAATTTGTTGTTACTAATGACTTCACAACTGATTCGGCTCTAGTTGAATCAGGTGTTCTTCAAGGGTCTGCTTTAAGTCCTTTTTTTAGTTTTAATACATAATAAAGATATACTCGATAACATCGCCTCAAAAAAGTGTTTATTCGCGGATGACTGTGTCGTATATCATAAAATTATTTATGCCTCTGGCATAAGCAAACTTTCCGTCCGACTTAAACAACATATATAAAAGGTGCCTCACATGGTGCGTGGAGCTCAATAATAATAAATGTAAATCGATGCGCATTTCTTGTTCTAACACGACCTTCTCTGTATATTCACTAAATAACTACGCCCTTCAATCTTTCACCAACTACCGTTATATGCGGGCAGTCATATTGCCCATGACCTCTCTTGGAAGCAGCACATACAATAGTTATCATCCAAAGCTAACCACTCATAGTATATTTGAAAAAGCAACTTTTCGCTTGCACCTGTTCAGTTGAAACAACTTATTTATATAACCTACGTCCGCCTTAGCCTGGAATACGCCTCATTCATCTGGTATCCTTATCAAGTCACGTTAATTAACATACTCGAATCAGTAGAAAACTACGCTGTTCGTTTCATCATAAATATTATCATCGCACTGCTTACTTTACTTTATTGAAGAGTACGCTCCATATCTCGTACGCTCCATATCTCCATATCTCATTATTTCATAAAATATATTACCACAGTGCTTTCCTTCAACCACTTTGGATTCACCCGGTACTGTACTATTCAGGTGGCCATGATCACGTGCCTAAGGTCACCGTACCTCTTCGCAACACTTTAGCATGATCACAATGAATCCTTCCTAAGACCTCAATACATTGGAATAATCTACCTGCATTATTAGTAACCATCACCGACTCCACTCGTTTTAGGCATGTACAAATAAACTCGCTATCGTGAATTGTACTAATGGGCGTAACTATTATTGGCTGTTCAGTGTATTCTTTATTTGCAAAGTTTGGTTCTTTTTATTAAATTGTTCTCTGTGCATGTGATATTTACTCTTATTTTCGCGGTAATGTATTTACATATTCCTGTAAATATTTTGCTGTTCAACTAAATTTGCACCCCTCCCCTCTACAATGTACAAATGTACCTTGAGGGTTTCACAAACAAACAAACAAACACACAAATAAAAAAATAAAAAAATAAATAAACACCAACACCGGAGTTTCTGCCAAACGAGATCTTCAACGCTATTGTAGTTATTTTTTTTTTAATTTGACGTCCCTGTTGGGGAGTTTCACTGCGCATTTGGTCCATGTCACGTAGAAGCACTCAGTTAAAGTGAACTTTACTAGCCCACATTTTGTTCTAAATGCATTTTCTAACTGTTTGTCTATACTTTGTACTGTCCACCTTGGATAAAGCTTGACAAAAAACATCCTGTAAGCCCCACACAATACACGTAGAGGAAAGGTATATACTAAAGGATTAGTGAAAGAACACAAACACAAACAGATGGAATTTCGCTGCGCAAATGTGATACACAGAGGTGAAAGTGGTGCGTTTGAACACTGCACTCTCAGCATGCTTTACGTCTTTCTTGCCTGCCTCACTTGTTTTGTCTTTGTATACTTGAAGCACCGAATTTACTACATTTCTTAGTCTAACTTTATTCGCAAACGTTCTCTTGCCAGACTCCATTTTTCTGTCTTGTTGCCTTTGTTCCGAATCACTATATTTTCCTTGGTGTACTTGTTTTCACAGAAAACAAGGTTTCATATAATTCGTTCAGACGGACAGAATATAGCGGTCCAAGCAAACCATTCAGAAGGGGATGGAATGAAAGAAAAACAGGATTCATACAGTGATAAAGAACCCTTTGTTTGCGTTATAAAATGCACGAAATAAGAAAGATCTTTCAAAAGCGGAAAAGTCTAGGAAACGTGCTTTTTGAGGGATGTTTGGACATGGAAAGTCTCCATACTAAAGTAAGAAACAAGGATAATTGCATCCGCTTGCGAAGGAGAAAACTGTAATCGCAATCAAAACTTTTGCGTGCGAAAGCTCATGTTAAAAAAATTCTGCAATGCCGAGGTAATTCTGCACATGTAAATAAAAACGAGGCGCCGCTGACAAGCAGGCTAATGGAGAGTGACATTAAGCATTTCAGGCTTTCAGCCCAGCAAGAGCTTTCTGAATGGAAACGTTTACTGCCTGTCAAAGCATGGGGCAGTAAAACCGCAGCCGATGGTTAGATCAGACTTGTCGCAACCACTTTCCTGAAAGTGACAGCGCCAACTGTCGTAGTCAAGCGCACCATGCACGTTACGAAAGCTTGAACATCTATCTAGCAGTGTCGTAAAGAAAGCAATGAAGTTCGCTGACAGTGTTTGTGCCGAAGGTACACAAGAAGTGTTTGGCAGACGTCCACGAAACAATGCACAAAATTGATGTCCGCAACCAGCGAATAGACTCGGCTAAAAGGTGCATCGTGGTGCAGTTGTGTGCGCTATCATAGTGCACACAACTGCACCACGATGCACCTTGCACCATGATGGAAGCAGGAGGATTTCAAAGAAAGCAAGAATAATTGACGATCGCTCGTAGAATTGCGTGTGACATATACAGTGGGTCTCAAGTCTCACATAGCAAATTTTTTTAAAGGAATGTTGTTACGTTCCTTTACAGTGTGCTGTAATAACCACCAATCATGTTTTTTTTTCTGTTATTGAGGTTTACGTAATTATTTCTATAATTTTTTTAGCTCGACAAGTTATCATCATCAGCCTTTATATGCCCACTGTAGGACAAAGGCCTCTCCAAGTTCCCGCCAGTCATCTCGGTCCTGTGCTTGCAGCTGCCGCTTCATACCCCCAAACTTCCTATTATCGTCTGCCCACCTAGCTTGCTGTCTCCCCCTCAATCTAGTCAGTTATACCTTAATGACGAGCGGTTATACTGTCTACGCGCTACGTGCCCAGCCCATGTCCACTCCTTCTTCTTGATTTCAAGTATGATATTCTTAACCCCGTTTTTTCTCTTACCCAATCTGCTCTCCTCTTGTCTCTTAAAGTTACACCAACCATTTTCCTTTCCATCGCTCACAGCGTCGTCCATAAGTTAAGCTGAACCCTCTTTGTAATTCCCCAGGTATCTATTGGCTGCGTAGATAAGTACCGGCAAGATGTAGCTGTTGCATACCTTCCTCGTGAGGGTTAGTGGAAGGTTACCAATCGTGATTTAGGAATGCTTGCCGAATGATTTTCACGCATCCCTATTCTTCTAGTTACTTCAATTTCACGGTTCATCTCCGTGTTTACTACTCTCCTAAGTAGACGTACTGTATCACAACTTCAAGTCCACTGCTACCTATGTCGAAGCGCTGTTCTTTTCTGAGGTTGTTGTACATTACTTTCATTTTTGTAGATTAATTTTAAGGCCTACCTTTCTGCACTTTTTGTCTAATTGATTAATCATGAATAGCAATTCGTCCCCTCAGTTACTCAGCAATTCGATGTCATCGGTGAAGCGCAGGTTACAAGGTACTCTTCATTTACTCTTTTCCCTAACTCTTCTCATTCTAGGACTCTGAAAACCTTCTATATCCATGTGGTAAATAGCTTCGAGGAGATCATATCTCCCTATCTTATACCCTTTTTTATTGGTATTTTATCGCTTTTTTTACAGAGCACTATGTTAGTGATTGATAGTGTGCAGATTTCTTCCAGGATGTTTATATACGCTTCGGCGACGTCCTGTTTTCGCAGTGTATGCATTACTGCTGATATTTCTACTGAATCAAGTGCCTTATCGTAATCTACGAAGAATATGTATAGTGTTTCAGTGTATTCTGATCATTTCTCTATCAGCTATTTATAGTATGAATATGGTCGATTGTTGAGTAGTCTATTCGAAATTCTGCTTAACCTTATGGTTGATTATATTCTAGTGTTGTCATATTTTTGTTAGCAATTATTGTTGTAAATATCTTGTATACGATGGAGAGCAAGCTGATCAGACTGTGATTCTTCAATTCCTTCTCATCTCCTTTCTTATAGATTAAGATGATGTTAGCGCTCTTCGAAGATTCTGGTACCTTCACCACCAGAAGACAGTTCATAAACAGGGTGGCTTGTTTTTCTAACACAATCTGTTCTCCGTTTTTCAATAGATCTTATGTTAGGTGATCCTCACCAGCAGGATTGCCTCCTTGCATTCTCTCCAAAGCTTTCTTGATTTCTGCTGTCATTACTCTTGGGACGTCATCTGGGTTACTGCTAGTTTTTATATTATGGTCGTGGTTGTCCCAGCAACTGTACAGACCTACGTAAAACGTAGTTCTTCTCCGCTACTTTAACCATCCTATTCATATTCGTAGTTACGTTGCCTTTCTTGTTTCTTAATGCATATATCTGGTTTTTTCCTACCTTTAGTTTCTTCTGCACCACTTTGACGCTTCCTTCGTTCTTTAGAGATTGTAAATTGATCTTGTGCGTCTGTATCGTCGTTCAGCATGCCTTCGTATAGCTCTTAATTTTTCCAGTTCGATGTCAAACTGTGTTATTTGGGGCGAAAATGGTAATTTACATTTGGACGCTTGCATAGCTTCCGCTATGGTATTTTCCAGGCTGCAGGCGAGGCCTTCTTGGCAAGCGTCCTCAACACGCGATGTAAACATTGACCAGTCAGTGCCAATTACAACACCGGAAAAAAAAATTTTATGATACCATCGATCGTCACGTAGGTGGGTATGTGATCACTCCTGAATCACTGAAGCAAGACGGCTCCAGAAAAAGATTCAACGACGCATTTACAAGCTGGAGAGCGAACGGTGAAAAGCATTCTGCGAATCTCTAGACCCTCATAAACCGCTGTCATATATCGGGAGAACAGTTCGTGGTCTTCACTCCTCTCCGCAACAACGGCACTCTTTTAAAGCTTTGGCACTCCATCATAGAAAAACAGAACTCGAGGTGGCTGAAAAAATTTTCACGAGAGTTGCCGGGAATATTATGAACGAGAGCATCGACACCATGATCGTTCCTGAGACGCGATTACCAGAAATGGACATTCCATTCACCATGAAAGAACTGGAAGGTGCGTTAGTCGCTTCTAAGCGCATGTCATCGCCAGGTGCTGATGGTATTACTTATAGTGCGTTGGGACACCTTGGACAAAAAGCCAGAAAAGAACTTTTAACATGCTTCAACAACTCCTGGCTCAGCGGCAGTGTTCCCCGAGAATGGAAAATAAGTCGATTAATACCACTTTTGAAATCGGGAAAATCACCATTGGACTTGACAGCGTATCGCCCTGTTGCCCTCGCAAGCTGCCTCGGAAAAGTGATGGAAAGAATGGTTCTATTTCGTCTCTAGTGGTACTCGGAACGATACACCAAATACCCTTCTTGCATGCCAGGCTTTCGTCGGGGCCGCTGCTCCATCGACTGTGTGCTTGACTTATCGACATTTGTGCAACAAGAAAAAAGTCGCAAGCGCATATCAGTGGCACTCTTTCTTGCCGTGAAGGGTGCATATGATAATGTAGCTCACGATGCTATCCTCACTTCTCTCGCAGCAATGGGCATTGGTGGATGAATGTTTCAATTGATAAAAGATTATATAACTGGCAGGGGTTTCTTTGTGCAAACATATGAGGGTACAACTGCTGAACATTACCCCTACTGCGGAGTACCTCAGGGAGGTGTTTTAAGCCCCACATTGTTCAATATGGCCCTCATTGGTCTGGTGAAGGTTCTGCCAAAGTCGGTGTGCCTATCCATATACGCCGATGATATTTGCCTCTGGAGTGCTGCAGTTACTCGCCCTCAGGTGCGTGCACGAATACAGCGGGCAGCAACCCTCACAACAGCCTACCTTCAGAAACAAGGTCTAACTATATCAACTGTGAAGTGCGCGTTGATGGCGTTTACACGCAAACGAATGATGCCATACCCTGTTTACATCAATGGGCAGAGTGTCAAATATGCACGAACGCATCGTTTCATGGGCATAATAATCGACAGAAGTCTTTCGTGGAGCCCGCATTGTGCGTACTTGAAGAAGAGACTGCTATCTATTGTGCATATAATGAAATTCATGTGCGGGAAAGCATGGGGAACTTCTGTGGCCTCCATGCTACAGCTGTACAGGGCCCTATTTCTGGGTCTATTGCGCTACAGCTTGCCGGTACTGACTAACACTTGCAAATCCAATACTCATTCGTTGGAGAGTTTGCAGGGTCAGGCACTGCGTATCTGCCTCGGACTGCCCCGATGCGCTTCTACTTATGCCACAATCATGCTTGCCAAAGACCATCCGGTCAGGACATATAGAGTTGTGGATTGCCTCAGAGCGCACATTCGACATGCTAGCTGTGTCCCCGATTACCACTTGGCCCTTCTACTCTCCGGAAGACCACGTGCTACGTTTTCAGACGTCATAGCCAAGCACCTAAACAGCATTCCATCAGGATAGACACCAGCTGCGAGAATGGCATGTCATTTGTGGTGCCTCGACCAGCCGCAAGTACGTCTAGAAATTCCGGGTATCAAAAAGAAAAGCAATCACTCCAGAGTAGCAGTGAAGCAAGCAACACTGCTATTAATACATGACTTGCACTTGGACCGAACGCAGATATACACTGATGGGTCCGTCTCGTCCAGCAGCTCATCAGGTGCCACTGTAATTCCGGCTGCAGCAATGACAATCAAGTTTAAGTTGTCGCATATGACTACATCTACGGTATCAGAGCTTGCTGCTATAAGGGCTGCTTTACAATATCTCGTTCAAGAACGTCCACGAAAATGGGTCATATACTGTGATTCGAAGGCAGCGCTTCAGAGTTTGTAGTCTACCATGCGTAGGAGGAGTCATGAACAATTGGTACAAGAAATAAGACATTGCCATCATGAAGCTCTAGCACGAGGGCATGATATTATATATCAATGGCTGCCTGGACATATCAGTATTACCGGAAATCAATTAGCCGATGATGCAGCCCTCTCAGCCCATGAAGGAACCC
Source organism: Rhipicephalus microplus (assembly GCF_043290135.1). NCBI lineage: Eukaryota > Metazoa > Arthropoda > Arachnida > Ixodida > Ixodidae > Rhipicephalus > Rhipicephalus microplus. The sequence goes on along the minus strand of NC_134703.1, from coordinate 99,518,223 downwards.
GTGTAGTCCCGATTCCTCTATCAAGGAATGATGCAGCAAGACAACTTTACCTGCTGGTTCGAGATCTCACACGCACGTTCTGATCGTCTACCAGCTTCCAAAGGTGTCAATTTTATGAACTGGATCCTTCGCTCAAGATAAATCTACCATCACAACTTTCCCGCTCCGATGCGACACTGTTATGCCGCCTTTGGTTTGGTGTTGCATTTACAAAGGTGTACTCCTTTCGCATTGGTATGGCAGACACTCCTACATGCGACTACTGCGGAGCTGAAGAGTCCATCGAACACGTCCTGTGCAGCTGCGCTTGCTACGACACACAGCGATGCCAGCTCCGGATGGTTTTGCATCAACTTGACCCCGGACCATTTTGTGTGCAGAAGATACTAGGACCTTGGGCGTCTGCCTCAGTTGCGCAGAAAGCGACTAAAGCACTGCTACTTTACTTAAAGTCAACAAACCTGAGCGACCGTCTGTAGACTGTGTGTGCTCCCAGAGTGTGCTCGCGATTGTGTGTACCTTCTCATCTCTCTGCAACCTCTTTTCTCCCCTCCATCCCTTCCCCAGTGCAGGGTAGCAAACCGGATGTGCGTCTGGTTAACCCGTTGCCTTTCCTTCCATCTTTATCTCTCTCTCTCGTTCTTTAGAGCGTCTTCAGTTGTCTCCATGTTATACCTTTTGCATCAGACACTTTACGCTTATTAATCAAATTCGAAAGCTCTTCCAGTTCCATTTTGCCTTTTCTGTCTGAGGCTTGTATGCTTTGACGTTTCTTAATGAGGTTCGTCCTCACCAGAAATAGCTTTCTATTGCCCTGTCTAACTAGCGTACCCACAACTTCCACTGCCCACTCTGTATTGATACTCGTCAGATTAAAATTTGTTGTGTCATCACTAAGGCTGGTTCTCTCAAGAGCCAAATATCGGTTCTGAAGCGAGACTCTGAATTCCTGTATTTTCTCTCTCGGTGTCAGCTCATTTATTACCTTCTTGCGTATCAGTTTCTGTCGTTCCTTCTTCAAGTCTGGGCGAATTCGAGATCTTACCATTCTATGGTCACTGCATTGTACCTTGCCAAGCACCTCCACATCCTGCGCGATGCCGGGATTTGCACTCACTATGAAGTCTATTTTATTGTTACTTTTGGCATTAGGGCTCCTCTATGTCCACTTACGGTTCACTCATTTTCAGCAGAAGGTATACAAGATCCGTAAACTATCTTGTTCTGCAAATTCTACTAAAAACTCAACTCTGGCATTTCTACTACTGATGACATAGTTCGCTACTGCTTGGTCTGCAGCCTGCTTTTTCCCTACCTTGGCATAGAAGTCGCCCATCGGTATAGTATACCGTGTTTTCACTGTAACCATTGCCAATTCCACGTCTTCACGGAAGCTTTAAACTATTACGTCATTATGGCTAATTGTAGGCCTGTAGGCTTGAACCACATTCGTCTTGCATCTCATATTGATTACGATACCTACCACCCTTTCATTCGTTCTATAGTATCCTTCTTTCTTACCAGCTATATTTCTGTGGATAAGGAACCCACCCCTTGATATCTTCCTTGAGCCAAGCCGTGATAACAAAGAACGTGCCCAATCTGCAGCGCTGTATAGGCCTCTATCCTCCTAACCTCACTCAGCCCTATTACGCCCTACTGGGCACCCTCTAGTTCTTCGAATAGCGCAGCTAGACTTGCCTCCCTAGGTAAAGTTTTAGCGGTAAACATTGTTAAGTTCAGCTTGCAATGGCGGCCTGTCCAGACCCAGAGATTTTCAGCAGCCTCTGCTGCGTTGCAGATCTGATGAACACCATGGTCAGTTGCTTAGCTGCAACAGGGGACCGATGGCCGAGGGTTAATTGCCATATCTATGTGGGAAGTAGGGGCCAGATAATGCACCAGGGTGACCAATCCTTCTTTGGGGAGGGATGATGAGCACTCGACATGTGCTCACCGTTAAATCTATAAATGTCAGTAAGGCATTTGTAGGCACGTGTCAACTACATCTTACTGCGCTATTTTCAGCAACATACTAATCAATTGCGTGCATACTTTGTGCTAAAAAATAAGGGCCACGAAATTTGAAAATAACACGGGACTAAACTGCAACGCGCATCACGAATCAGCGCCCTCAAACAGAACCACTGTTATGTAGGAGATCAAGTCTAAGCTCCCGTCTTTTGTGGGGTGAAGCATTCTCACGTGTTCTTTTTCATATGCAGCGTTCTTCTTTTATCAGCTGCGATAATTGTGATGTAAATAGTATGTTGCTTAAAATAGTGCAGTTTGATGTCATTTTTAGCGTGCCTACAAATGCATGATTGACATTTTCTTGAGTGCCCCGCCACGGTGGTCTAGCAGATAGGGTACTCGACTGCTAACCCGCAGGTCGCGGGATCGAAGCCCTGCAGTGGCGGATGCATTTTCGACGGAGACTAAAGTGCTGTAAGCCCATGTGCTCAGATTTGGGCATACGCTAAATACTTTCAGGTAGTGAAACTTCAGAAACCTTCCTCCACTACGGCGCCTCTTTAATCATATGGTGGTTTGGGGATGTTAAACCCCACATATTAATCAATCAGCCAATGAATCAAATAATCATTTTCACAAGAAGGGTAAGGTGGGTAAAATGCGACAAAAATTGTAAATAGTAAATAATATTTTATTGCACTTTTTATCATAAAATATTTGCGCAGAAACTTTCCTTTGGGTACAAGGTATGTGCTGCATAAATATGACCATGTTTCCGCAGTTCAAAGTGGTGCTTGAAAGAGAACAAAAAAATGCACCAGATGTCTCGTTTTGTTCCGAACTGCGGGGCAAATTTAGGCAGTCTGAAAATATTTTACCCCTTCAGATTTTGCAGTAGAAGTACTTTACGTTCACTTCTTACACTCCACGCATTGAATTGAGACAGAACCCGGTGCTGTGTTGCTCAAAAAGTCTTAGCAGATCAAGCACTCCTAGTCTTTGTTTGTGCTAATGGTGTGTTTTGTTGAACGCTTGCACTTCATTAGATTATTCAATCATTTCACGCTGAATATATTCTGACACATATTCGCGTTTTCTTTTGTTGTTTTAATGCAGACCTGCATGAGCATTCGACTTTGAACTTCGTCGGCAAGGCTTTGTGAAGTGAAGAATTATGAATTTTCTATCGCTTGTTATTTTTTAAATTTCAATATGACGAAAAATTGTCATTAAAACGATTCCAAGACGCATTTGTTAACCACTTGACTTCGAGCTTTTTTCTTGTTTATGTGCTTTATGGGAGTATCTTTAAAAATGCGGAACAGCCTCAATGTTGCGTGAATGGAGCGAGTCCTGTCCTCAACAGCAGTCAGTGCTTTTTCATGTTGTTTTCATCTATGAAGCTCTATACAATATTCTCTTGTACGTCCAGCCACTTAAAAAAGAAATAGAATACGTACTTACTATGAATAAATAGCTGTGTTAACAAGCCACTCTCTAAGGTATTTCGATGGTTTTTTGTAGCGTTTTGTCCGTCCCATGGCACAAGCCCTAATTAAAAAATTCTTCGTAACCTATAACCATTACTCCGATATTTCAGAACTTTGTCGGGACTGCCACAATCACAGTGATATTAACCACATGCTCTAGAGGTGCCCCTTCTCACAAGAAAAAAAAAGAAGAATTTTCCGAAAATTTCTTTCATTTAATGCTCATGAGTCTGGTTCTCATACAACTCCAGGCTGTCCAGAAGGCCCACGATGCGGCGGTGAGGCTAGGCCTCCCCGTCCTTACGTGGGAGCTGCCCGCGATCCTACCCCCATAAAACGGGGGTGCAATCCTTCAGGATACCAATAAAGATTTTCATACATCCATCCATCTTTGGCATCATGCATCAAATGAACCAAACGTTTCGCGGTATGTAGCTAGTACTATAAAGTAACAAAATAAATAGGTAAGTTGTACTGAAGTTGCAGTATACTGCAACGTCAGTACAACAGTCCAACTAATCCGTACATGAAGCTATAGCTTCTTGCACATAAACAGCAAAGCAGTCGGGTATTTTTTCTCACGCGAACGCTTCAAGCAATACAAGCTTTTACACATGGAAGGTATACGACTACAAGCACCTATCGCTGAAATAGAGAAACAAATAAAAGAATTTATTGTATTAGCTGCAGAGGCTGGCCAAGTCGAAATGTCGCGTTTTACCCCATGTCTCATCTTACCGCACCTGCTGTGAGTGCTTGTTGAGTTAGAAAAAACATAATTAGGGCTACTTAGCTAACTCTCATTAATAAAAAATAGTAGCACGTACTGCAGTAGATTGTAAAATGTATAAACTAGGTCTGCTTCATGTAACAATGTTCATCTTTTTTTTTATTGCTCTGCGTAATATTTGGGACAACCTCTATATTAGCATCCTTAGTGCAGCGCGAAAAAAGTTGGAGGACGCTTGATTTTTGCTATTAGAAAGCGAGAGTATAAGGGGACCGTGTTCGTATCGCTTCCCCGTTCCTTACCAGCCTCTAGCTTCTTTTCTCGGTCGATATCTAAATCGTGCCGCAAGAAAAGCCGATGTGCGAACGCGCGCCGGCTCCTGTACTGGCATGCGGCGCGAGGGAACACGGAAACCACGGCACGGTGGGCCTTCAGAGGCACCTCGCGGGTTTTTTGTGAGGTCATTTGAGAACCTCCAAGGTGTGCGTACCACCAACGCTAAACAGTGTATATAAATAGTTTCCCTTAAACTACTGTATAACAATAGCCAAAATGTAATGCTTGCCGCAGGGAGTGGCTTCTAAGCGAGTTATGGCTCGAGAATTAAATGCTGATGACACCTATAGATGTTACTGCGCCGGTCGCCATAGTGCCACAGATTTCGACGACGTCTACAAGTGCTCGCGGTATTTTTAAGCAGTAAAATTAAAGAGCATTGTTCTCTGTGGAGGGCGAAAATTTTACACACAAAGTTTCAGAAAATTTAGTTCAGTAATCTTGACCGACCTACAAAGAAATACATTCAAATTTGTGATGCCACTTACAGAGATTTCAGCATGCACTTTAGAAATTAAGCTTTAACTTGATTTGATCAGATAATTATAAGGGTACTGTGCAAAAACTAACTACTGTAGAGTTTTCAGACTATAATTTATTAGTCTAAACTGATTTATTGTTAAACTTTAGGGTCCTTTTAAACGAAGTAATGAGTGTGTTCTGGTGAGTTTCTTCATTCGGTGACTCCTCCGTGTTATTGCTTGGCGCTGGAAGAGCCAGAGTGAAAACTAGTTGGTTGTTCACAGTCGATATTTGAAATGCTATGCTTGAACACAAAGAAAGGCTTAGATATAAAGCACACGGCTTCTGTTCTTACGTGTATACCGAGAATTTCACATGTTCTCTTGAGTGCACACTCATATGTGTGTGTGTGCGTGTGTGCGTGCGTGTGTGTGTGTGTGTGTGTGTGTGTGTGTGTGCGTGTGTGTGTGTGCGTGCGTGCGTGTGTGCGTGTGTGCGTGCGTGTGTGTGTGTGTGCGTGCGTGCGTGTGTGTGTGTGCGCGTGCGTGCGTGCGTGCGTGTGTGTGTGTGCGTGTGTGTGTGTGTGTGTGTGTTTGTGTGTTCGAGGAGCACGTTGAATGAATCGACTATGTCGGTTTCGCACGATGCCCCATACAGCCACAGCCTTGTATCGTCTATCTCTATATCTTTAAGGTCTAGAGATTTTTATATATTGTCTTATGATAATGAGAAAACAAAGTATTGCAGTATCACAAAACTGCATGCGAGACTTACGAAAACACTTTTTTATGAGTCGGCAGTTTATAATTTACACGCAATCAGTTGCTGCCACATAATGAAGTAGAGCGGAACGGACGAGCAACGTGTTATAATACCGGAGATCCAGTGCTGTCGTACTCGTAAGTCTGATAACAGCGCAGACTCAACTTGATCGTTCGTTCCCGATTCACCACAGTGTTGAGCAGTTATTTTTACGCCTTTAACGACCGCCAGCAGAGCACCTGATCACATAACAGCAGCGGCACGTGCCGCGCTCTAAATGACTCGGAGGCCTCGTATTCAACAAACCCACACGTATTCTCGGGCCATACGCAACGCATTTGCAGGACATGCCATCAAACGCCTCCGTGGCGGACGCCATCGCGAGGTGCATATAAAGGGCCTTTTTACGATTCCACGCTCCCACCGAGCAGTTATTATTGAAGGAAAAAATGATGCTTCTGTAACGTGAAAGTGGCGATAAACACCGAGGAGCGGTACTGCGTTATAGAAAAAGCCACGCTGACGCCGTGACCAACAAGTAAAAGACGTTTTCTTCTGTTTCTGAACATGCACAAATCGCTACGAGCGCATGCCTTTAAAGTGTACGAGCATGCGTCGCTTCTGGTTCCTGCGTGACTGCAGATACAAAAGAACAAAATCCCCCCCCCTCCTTTTTTTTTCTGAGGAGGGTCATTCTTCGCGACGATAGAAGCCCATACAGGAGCCATGTATAGGTCTGCGGAAAAGGCGGCGCCGTGTAAGGATCATTCGTGCCTCGAGTCTGTCCAGCCGAGGCCGGGGTTCCGTTCGGCCATGGCCCAGTGTCCTCTCGCCTGAACCGTTGTTCCTGCGAAGACATTCCTCCTCCTCCTCAGCCATATACCATCGACGCCGACCGTGCGAAGGGCCCTCGGTTCACCCGAAAGCGGTGGTGGTCGCGCTTGGCCGATGAACCATTGCGGGACGCACGTCGCTCGGTCTGGTGGGCAGCCGAGCTCTATTGGCGAGGGAGGCGTGCCTGGCTTCGTCGACTCCTTTTGCCACGCTTTTGATTTCGGAAAACTCGTCGTGAGGTTCTCCCTCTCTCACAGTGGCGCTGGTGTGTGTGAGCGTGTGTGTGCGGGTGTGTGAGATCGGCAAGAAGAAGGTGTGCAATTAAGTGCATGTGCTCCTACGCGGCTTTTGTACGTGGACGCTTGTGTGTACGCCGTATTCGCCAACTTCACTCACCCACGATATACAACTTATAGAAGGAAATCACGCCAGGCACTGGTGCCTTCGAATCATAGCCCTTGCTCATATCGGTGCTTCATCAGATGGACTTCGTTGTATCTTATATTCGCTACTTTCGCCTTGTTATAGCCGCGGCTGCTGCTGCTGCCGTTGCTTCTGCTATCACGCTATGGTGGACGCTTGGTCGTGTGGCGCCGGTGGGTTCTGGGATCTAGACACGCTTCATGGAGCCCACGACTGGTCGCCGCTGAGCGAAGGGTCATCGCGTCTAGAACGGCCCGAACATAGTGCGTACACTACAATAAAACGCATCATCATCAAGGAAACAGTGAGATAAACTACGAGAAAGAAAGAGAACAACACACCGGAGCTTCGAAGAGGATAACAATATTGAACCTCGGCTCAGAAACCAATCAGTGTTCTGGCACGGAGCACCTGACTCACTGCTTTTTTGTCTTCATGAAAACCATCTCGCACTTAATTTCATCACATCGATTTTGTTCCTTCGCTCAGCTTAGTTACTTAGCCTGTTGGGGCGCGCTCTGTTGGGGCGCGCGGCGCGGGACGATGGATTTCGTTGATTGCTTTGACGAACCTTTGTTAGCTTTCATTGTTCTTTCGCAATATTGAAACGTGCTAATCAACTGCGACAACGCGTTTTCGTCACATTCACGCTATCTAGATAGCGGCTTATTGAACTGTTCTTTTACTAAAATGTGTACAGCCTGTAGACAAAGTCTATACAAAGACACGAACGATACTTTGTTAGTTGAGACAACACTCCGGCTTGCATCAATCTCTTTGCCTCGTTTAAAAGTTGCATTGTAATTAAAGTCACCGTCATGAAGCAGGGAAATGATGAATCCCAGGAGGTGGGTGCTCGTTTATCTATTAAACTTGCATTTATCATAATCATATATAGGTATGACAAGTTAGACATCCCAACAACTGGGCTTCGGCTGTGTCTCTTTCCCTCATAGATGAATAAACAAGAGAATGTAACAGCTAGTTGCTAACACAATAGCGTTAGAGAGCTCGTGTCACAGAAATTCCGAGGTCGCCGTCGGCACCGTTGGTTATGAGCGAAAAATCGTCCGTGACCAAAAAATCGAGAAAAAAGCAAATGAAGTAACGAATGAATGAATAGACTTTATTTAAATTCCGGCAGTTTTACCGGGCGAGGTGGGATAAGAGGGATTAACTCCTGTCCCTTCCCACAATTTTTGGTGCTATTCAGGATCGAACTCGGGCCATTCACGTGGCAAGCAGGTGTCCTACCACGGAGCCACGATGCTACTTGCACCTGCTTTGAGAAAAACACTAAATATCATGTAGTGGTAAGAGTCTCTTTAACGCATTTTGTTCGTCAGGTGTCACGACGAAACCCAGCCCATTCGACAAATTGTAGGCGCATTAGGCAGACCATCAAACTACGTCTAAAAAGACCAGGATTGTGCAGTCGTAGCCACAAAAACACACAGAAACTTTCAAACAGCTTTAAAAAGGGACAACTATGTCCATCTAGCGAAAAGCATAACATGCCTTCCCAGATGCACTGATGAAGCAAACAGCTAACGCTAGATAATGTGATGCCATCAATGAGGCATTTTGAGACTGTTTCTGACCTCCGAAATGGCAAGAGCGTGGCGTGTATCTTGAAGGCCATGCGACATTTACTTTAGATCAAAAACCTGTATGTACCATTCGCGTGCGCGTGCGTGTGTGTGTGTGTGTGTGTGTGTGTGTGTGTGTGTGTGTGTGTGTGTGTGTGTGTGTGTGTGTGTGTGTGTGTGTGTGTGTGTGTGTGTGTGTGTGTGTGTGTGTGTGTGTGTGTGTGTGTGTGTGTGTGTGTGTGTGTGTGTGTGTGCCATCTGTGTGACATTGTGAAAAACTTATCAGTTGATGAGCGCGCTAGTGGCCGGATTTCGCTATCGCGTTCAACTCTTGTAGGCGAACCTTAAGGGTCCCTCAATTTTTTTGTTTGTTAGATACAACCTTAACCAATACGAACGGACTTCGAAGCAGGCAAGGTATAGAGTACGGTATCTGTAGTCGTTTAGCTCCATTGGAGTAATTGTAATATCATTGGAAGGAATTAAAGGAAAACTTGCAGCACATACATACATATATCTCCCGAGGTTATGTGTAACGACGAAGAAGTATTTACTTTTGCCCATGCTATGGAATAAACTGCAGCTAACGGATCAGCCTGTAATTACTTGTGTTGGAGAAGAACACGAAAAGGCGCAACGAGAATGGGCCGGCTGCGGCAATCTTTTGCGGACGACCATCCTCGAAAGCCATTAGTTGGCTTGCGCGTGTAGCCATACTGGCCGGGCCAAATGTGGGCACTGGCCATTAATCAAAGGGAAAACGAAGTTGCTAGCACGCATGGCTGAGACGTACGAGCGTGAAGAATAATTCTACTGGAAGGACGTTCAAATGAAGTCATATAAATACCATGTAATGCATACAGCTAAGCACTGTAATATGCAAAAGTTGACTGGCCTTCCGCGGTTAACTTCAGCATAGCATGACATATGACGAATAAATTATGCATTGCCTTGTGCTAGGAGATGTAGTCCAATTGACGGTAAAAACATAACTGAAGGACCAAATACAGCATGCTGGTGAATTTCCCAAAACCAACTATTGTTGTACTGTGCTATGGGCCAACAAGAGGCATGATGATACACAAGTATTATTAACGACAATAGTCTTTCTTGGGGACCTTCGATAAAAAAAAAATGTCTGTCTATCTGTACATTTGTCTATTTGTCTGCACTTACCGGCACCGGATACTTGGAACGGCTGACCCCATCCGCAGCGCCCATCTATGTTGCTCTAGATTCAGCTTTCATGCTTGTGCAATTGCCAATTAAAAAGCGATTCTGAGCATGTCCGGGGCACCATAACAACACGTATATATTCTGCATGTGCGTCGTTTACTAGAAAAGGCATACATAGGTAGTTTTAAGAACCGTAGCGCTTATCACGTTGCGCGGACCATGCAACGCATGCACGAAAAGGCGAGTGTTTCCAACGCTTTGCTAAAACGAGACGATGGTGGCACCTACCCGTCGCCTTGTGTTCTACACCTTATCACCTCTGAGACGGGTGCGCATGCCCGTCTCAGAGCCACGCGCTTCGTTTTCCAAGAAAACTGCCAGATGGCGCTCATGTTTCACGTGTGACGTGACTTGATGCGCTAGTTCGCCTCCGCTGAACGCTCGAGGCACTCTAACGCAGCGCTTCCAGAATACCATTGACCGATTTTCTTCCGCAGAACAATAAATAAATGTTTTGTTCACTCTCTCCACACGCAAGACAATCTGCCACACGCAAGACACGCAATCTGCAAATGTCGTCTTTCGACGACATTTGCAGCTGCGTGTCTTGCGTGTGGCAGCCGGGATTCAGTCCCGCAGGTCGCGGGATCGAATCCCGGCTGCAGCGGCTGCATTTTTGACGGAGGTGAAAATGCTGTAGGCTTGTGTTCTCTAATTTGGGTGCACGTTGAAGAACCCCAGGTGGTAAAAATTTCCGGAACCCTCCACTACGGCGTTTCTCATAATAATATGGTGGTTTTGGGACGTTAAACCCCACATATCAGTCGAACAATTGCACCGGGTCGGCACTCTCGCCACAGGGGTTGTGTTGTGTAGTTTTTATTGATGGTAACAATGCATGGTGAAATATACCGTAAAATGTGTGTGAGAGAAAAGTTAAAATGTCACTGTTCCTGTTAGAGCCGTGCTGTGGTTTGCAACTGATTCAGTGCTCCCATTTTCACGCAAAAATGAACATTAACGAAAGATCGTATTAAGAAATTAACATAAGCTTTGCATAAAGTAAAACACATCGGTTGCGAAAATAATGTTGTTGCAGCACAGATCTCGTCTTCTTCCCTATTTTGCTTGGCATTTCTTGTCTCACCCATTCAGCTCGAAAAATGTTTTTATGCTTGCCTAGAAATACTTCTTTAAACCCCGCTTACGTCTGATACAGAATGTTTCGCGACATCAAAGAACAGAGTCAGCGAGTGATAGCAAGTCTTCAACATGTCTACAACAAGAACGGAGTAGTATTATGTGATAATTATTATCATTTTTGTATTAGGATACAGCCAAACGTAGGCAACTTCAGCCACTTATGGTATTTTGCGGGTCGTGAAAATGGCTTCCTCTCGAACGATATTTATTCGCAACATTTTGAATAGTTTTATGTGAATTTTGTTGTTGCAGTCCATAATATAGTTTGTATGTCACATACTCTACGTAATTAAACATTTTCTTTGTTATCTTCTAATCCTGACTATAGAACGGTTTCTGATATAGCTGCTTATTTCTCGCACATTGCTTAGGATCCGCAACAAAATATGTACTCAGAAAAGAAGTTCTCTAACGGCATCTCGTGGTACACGGCGCACACGTAAGATAGGTTGGGCAGGTTGCACTCATAACACGCAACACTTATAATAATATCCAGAATACTGCGAGGTGAACCAACGCGCCTACTGTGCTAAAGGAGGGAGATACAGAGAGTGTGAGGAAAAGGGGCAGATAGATGGTAGAGATTCAAAGAAGCCCGCCTTTGTGCGAGCATCTCATATATTCCGTGAGGGCCCGCCTTCATCCCACCAAGACAACAACAACTGGAAGAAAGAAATGTTTCGGAACACTGTGAAATTCTGCGGTATATCTAAGAATTGCCGTGCAGAGAGGGGTGTTCGAAATTCTTCCGCCAAGCTCGATAAAAAGTCTTCTGGTTTAGTGCTCCGCTACATAATATAACGGTGTGGCTATCGCTCAAGCTCGGTCAAAGAAACATGTGTGTGTATAGCGTACTCACATATGCTTTCGTCGAGCCATCGTAGAGGTATATGTCTTGCGAACTGAGGACTTCTTCATTCCACATGAGTTTGAGATCTGGCACTGTCGACTTCAAGAAGCCTTGTCTTTTTATAGCACGATAAAACGAGCTTCTTCCATACTTGAAGAGAGATGCAGTACTTAATTTTCATTTTTGCCGCCGCTCGATCGACATAACAATTTTTGTAGTCGTGCGATGTACGAAGCGCTGTGGCAAACGTTTTGGCCTCCAGACAGAAGTCAACAAAGATTAACTCGCAAAAGCTGCCGACATCGTGATGTGCGCCTCGAACTTGTACGTTTCGAGAATCAATAACGTCTTCTCTGTCATTGATTTCTATGTGGGACAGGTTTTTTAAAATTTTGTTTCCTTTTTTTTTCGCTCTGTGTTCGTTTCATCTCTATTTTATCTTCCCGATGGAGTATAACAGGCGTTGTGCATTTGAAAGGCAGTGTCAGCCTTGACTTTCCTTATTTCACTTTTGTCTTTGTGTATCAAAGTAATATTATTATTATTATTAATAATAATAATAATAATAATAATAATAATAATGTTTTTCAAGTTTTTAGGTCAGGTTGCAAACTAGAGTTTCTAATTATCGTCCGATCTCTCACTTTGAGCTACATCGAAGATCTTTGAGCTGGCTCTTCACCACATATATATGTTAGCGTAAATAATTGTTCTCGATCTCAAATCAACGCAGGTTTCTTCCTGCCCGCAGAACTACCACAATTCTTGCTAGTTTTATGACGCAAATCTTTTCACCTATTATTCAGAGAGGACGCGTTCACCCAGTGTGCTGCGATCTGAGCAAAGTTTTTGACGTAGTCAGCCACTCGCTGTTTTTGGTTAAACTTGATGTTTACTCATCTGTTGTGAATCTCTTGCATAGCTATCTGCCTAATACCTAGGTCATGTTGTGTTGCTGTGAATGACCAAACGTATTCCCTGTACAAAGTGACTAGTTCAGTCTGTCAAGGGTCACTATTAGACCCACTTTTATTACAGCGAAAGCTGTCATGAAATCGCAACTTTGGTCACGCGCGGTTGTCAGCTGCCGCCGTCGCCGCCGGTGTCCGTAACCAAATCGCGGAAATTTGAAAAAAAAACAATCCTAGCATAAGTTACACAGTGGGTCTTGAACCCGGGTCCACTGGGTGCCAGCCCAGTATTCTACCACTGAGCTACGCCACTTTTTTTTTCTTTATTGCCTTGCAAATCATGACTGTTCACATTTTACATATTTACATATGGGTCCATATTCAAGTGCGTCACAAAATACACCCACAGAGTTCATTGAGGTACCGTCAGCTCTTGGCTGACTATTAATCAATACTTGGGCATTCGTAACAATCGCTCAATGCACCCAATCCAGTCTGGCACATCCTCTTGGCTTTTCAGCATTTCAAGAAAATGGCACACAGATTTGCAAAAATATTGGCGCACAGCTAGCACTTCTACATCCGCGTTTTCAAAGGCACATCGGGTTTTCCATATACTGTGCAAGCCCAGAAGCATGATAAGATCATAAGGTACACCTGCCTCGTTTTTAACCGAAAGAAAACGGATGCCATGTGGACTTAACGGTAATTCTTTTTTCAAGGTTCTTTGCAGTATATCCCAGAAAAAGACCCCGCTCCAGCAATCTATAAACACGTGTTCAATTGTTTCCGGTTTATTACACAAGTGGCAATTTGTGCTCCATGGCACGAATATTCCCTTATCCTGCAACCACGTTTTAACTGGCAAGGTACCAGTATGTAATTTAAGGAAAAAAGTTTTGACCCCTGGCGCTACAAGCATTCTTTTAACACGTTTCAGAACATCCTGTCCTGGGCCTGCACAATATAGCTGACGGTACAATGGAACAGGCAGTAAAACATCGACAAGGTCTCTATACAATTTTTTACGTGGTACTTCAGTCAGATACTCTAACGAAAATCTTACTGACAAAAAGCGGAAAGACGAAACAACTTCTTTTAAATACCCTTGTATTGGTCCTTGCATATTTGATGATGATACGAGAAATCCCGGCAGCACTCTAGATAACCTTAGTTGTATAATAGCTCTCAAAAAGGGGTCATCCACATCACGCAGAAAAAGGAAACGATTGCCAAGTTGTCTTATGTACAAATGAACTAATCCGAGTCCACCATCTCTAACTTTTCTGAAAAGGTTTGTGCGGCTTGATCTTTCCCATACAGAGCTCCATATGAAAATTGCAAATACTCTGTGTATTTTCTGTACACTTATTCTACTGCAGTGCAAAACCTGCATTACGTACCACAGCTTGCTCACCAGAAACAAGTTGCATGTTGTGGCCCGTGCGAATATCGAAATACCCCAACCTTTCCATTTTTCTACATCATTGCGCAATGCCTGTGTTTCTTTTTTCCAATACGGTTCACTGTCATGATAGAACTCCAGCGGCACTCCTAAATACTTCACTGGTGTTTCCTGCCATTTAATGTTTAGAAATACTCTTGGCGTGACGTCCCATTCCCCATGCCAGAAGCCAAGGCACTTATCCCAGTTCACGGCACTACCACTCGCCTGGCAAAAAGTTTTCACGGCATTTACAGCATGCATTATACTCTCATAATTTGTACAGAAAACTGCAATGTCGTCTGCGTATGCGAGGAGGCTAACCTCAGCTTCATGCAGTTTAAAGCCGCTTATTGCAGGGTTATTAATTACACTTAAGCAGAAAGGTTCAATGAAAATAGCAAAAAGCAGGAGCGATAGTGGACACCTCTGTCTCACTGACCGCAGCACAGGTATACGCTCACCCGCAGTTTTATTTAATACCAATCTCGTCGTGCATCCAGTGTAAGCCATGCGCACTCCTTCGCTAATCAAACTCCCTACGTTAATGTGCTCAAGTAATGAAAGGAGCACGTCGTGCGGCACGCGATCAAATGCCTTTTCGAGGTCAATTTGAAGCATGGCAACATTGAGATGCATAACGTCACAACTTTCTAGGATTGATCGTGCTATGTTTATGTTGGTCATTATTTTCCTTCCCTTTATGCCACAAGTTTGGTGGGGCCCAATCAGTTTTGTCATAACTGTCTGGAGTTTTCTGGCCAATATTTTCATCAATATTTTATAGTCAACATTAGTTAGGCTAATTGGTCTATATGCAGTAACACTTCTTAACTTCGCGGGATCTTCTGTTTTAGGTATTAAGACCGTGTGGGCTGACAAAAACGATGGTGGAAGTTGTTTACACTTAAAAGCCTCGTTAAATACCTCCCTCAAAATAGGTGAAACTACGTGTTTGAATTCCTTGTACACTGCAGCACTAAGGCCATCTGGTCCTGGAGACTTACCATTGTTTAACTTATCAATTGCTTTTTTAACTTCTCGCTCTGTTATAGGCAATTCTAAAATTTTCTTTCTTTCGTCATCAAGTCTTGGCATTAATGAAATGAAATCGCTATTAAAACGTTCTGCGTGTACACTGGTTGGTGTGAATAACTCTTTGTAATATTCGAAAAAAGCACCGGCTATTGCTTCTTTCGTATGGCACCTTGTTCCTTTATATTCTATTTCTCTTATTTCATTCTTACAGGCATGTCTCTTCTCAGCTCCAAGAGCTCGTTTTGTTGGCATTTCTCCCGCTACCAAGTTTTCTGCTCGAGCTCGAATCAATGCTCCACGATAACGTTCTTGGTCTATCAACTCTAGCTTCTGTTTAGTTATGTTTATCTCCTCTGAAAATGTTCCGGCCTGAGTACATTCATCCGCTACTAACTGTTGCAAGTTTTCACGCAAACGCACTTCAAGTTCTTTTTCAGCATGTCTCAGGATACTGGCTCTCTCAAGTGCTTTCAGTTTAATGGTCTGTTTAAATATTTCCCACTTATGTCCCCAGGCATCAAGTGTTCTATTTGCTAAGTCTTCTATGCCCTCTAGAAAAATCCGATTAAACTCTTCATCCTTTAGTAGCTTTACATTAAATTTCCAGAGGTCCCAAGAGAAATGTTTGTTATTCCTTTTATGTTTACCCATTGAGAATGAAACCAAACAATGATCACTAAACGTAACAGGTGTAACTCTGTAATCATGGCACGAAGGAATGATTTCGGAAGACACATATACTCTGTCAAGTCTAGCATGGCTTGAACGCTGAAAGTGGGTAAACATAACCCCTTTTCCACTGCAAAGACATTCACCCACGTCCTCTAGCTGAGCTTTCGCCACCATATCAATTAGAACGGCAGTGCTTGAATCTCTGTATGGCCTGGAACTTGATTTATCTACACTCGAACAAACGCAGTTGAAATCCCCAGCCAAAATTAGTTTACGTTCACATTTTAAATACACATCAAGTTTTTCAAAAAACTCCTTTCGATCTTGAATCACAGTGGGTGCGTACACACAGATTACTCTCCATTTTTCTCTTGGTAGGGATAAATCACATATAATAAAACGACCCGCCTCGCAGGTAGTTACAGACTCCACTTTCGCATTAAGGCTCTGCCGAATTAACAAGAGGCAACCTGCAGACGCACCTACCGCGTGACAAACGCACACATCAAACACTCTCGTGAAAGGCTGCACCATTCGCTCAGCGTGCTCTTCACTCTCTACTTTAGTTTCCTGTACAGCGACGATGTCCAGATCTTGTTCTATAATCAGGCGGTAAAGCTGGTTTTGCCGCCGTTTGGCAGAAAGCACACGTACATTCAGCGTCGCCAATCTAATCGTCGCCATCGTGATGAGAGAAAGCCGAGCGAAAGACGCTTACCTTACCAATACCTAGAACACTGTCCGGCCGACGCTCAAGGCGTCGTCCCGTCGCCGCCGCGTGAAAGCGACGACGAACGCAGGCGGCCAGCACCCCGAGACTTTTTGGAGCCAGCCACTCGCCACTGCCCTTGATCTTCCTGGGTCAGACGCTGCTGGGACGCCGCGTCTCCCTCATTCAGGCGTCGCTTTACTGGCGTAGCTTCAACTGTATCCATGTCCGAAGTAGCGTCGGACCCGATGACTGGTTCAGCCTTGTGCTGGGTTTCCATTTGAGTCGAACGCCGTGGCGTTGGAGTGCCCACAACCGTATTTTCATCTGTGCCTGCGTCTTGCTTAGGTGTCTCCGTCTTTTCCTCGCTGGTCGCCACTGCATGAGACGCCTCCTCTCCTGCCTTCGACGCCGCGGCCCTCTCTGCTTCTTCTTCATCCATGAGCAATTCACTGTGGTCGGCATTTGTTGCTCGACTTGCTGCACTGGCATAGGAACGAGTACAGTCCACCTGCTCATGCCCAAAAGCGCGACAACCAGCGCACCTGGGCACCCTGCAGTCGCGACGAATGTGTCCCGTGTTCCGGCAGCGCAGGCACAGCGGTGCTCTTCCTGGCACGACCACCAGTGCCATGCCGCTTCCGAGACGCATCTGGTGGGGTATGCGATCCGTAGTAACGCCTTCTTTGAGTAGTAGCCGCACGAATCTTGTGGTTGACTCAACTCCTTCGAAGTCTTCGTCTCTCCACTTGTCGCTGATAACTTCTTTCACTTCACCGTACTCCCGGAAAGCACGCCGTACAGTCTCTGCGTTGACGTCAAAGGCTACCCAATGCAACTTGAGACGCACCTCTTGCCTTTCTGGGTCGACGACGACGCAGGGCCGGTCTTTCACGGAGAGTAGGCCAGCGTCCAGAACTATCTTCTTGGCTTCATCTGTCTTCATGTTAAGAAGCCAGACGTGCGACATCTGATACGCTCCTATGCCGCTTACCTCTTGAATGATGCCTAGTTCCTTGAGCGGCTTTCGGAAGTCGTTAATCCCGTACGGACGCGCTGCAATGTCGCAGTGCAGAACCAACGTGCGTCTGAGTCCTTCTCCTGTGGGCAGTGGTGGCAGAATTAAACGGTAGTCCTTGGGAAGCGATGTGCACGAGAAACCGCGGCCAGCGTCGGCCGCTGTAACAGCTCTTGAGGAGCCTGCCATCCTGCGTCCGCACGCGTCGGTGACCAGAAGCAGAATGACCACTGAGCTACGCCACTGCTTGTGACTTGCTGGTAAACTTACCTTAGGCAGGCTTGATGTCAGGAAAGCAATCACATTACTATGACTTATAAAGCGTTTTAAAACGGCGAAAGAACAACCAGTCGCCGCACAATTCGAATAGCGTAACGAGTGGGCCGTCCAATGCTCTAACTCATTACAAATGCTTGTTCTCGTTCCTCTAATAACTGGGGCGCATACCCACTTCAGCCATAATTCCTCTTCGTCGTTATCCACTGCATGAACAATTGGCACAAAATTCCTTGCAATTGTTAAGCGGATACCACGCTTCTCAGAAGAATGACAAAAAAAATAGCATAGCGTATGCCGGCCTACTACCCCCAAAAAGTTAATAATGCTCTAGTTGGTAATAAGGAAGTGTTCTTGCAGTAGTTACACAATGAGTGTTTGGAAAAGGCTCTGAAAGGCCAATTTTCTAGCTTTCGCTGTGACTGTGTTGCGCTTTTCGCGCAGGCCTGGCGTTCTTTTTTAAATTTATGTTAATGATGTTTCTTTTGCAGTTCGTTATTCTTTCCCTATATACATCAAAGACAAAACTCATGAGTATATCTTGCAAAACATCCATCTCGTCGTTTACATACTCGGTAAATACCACGTCTTTACGTAAGGCTTATAAGATCAGTGACCTTGGTATTGTTTCTGACAGCGTACAATAGTTTTTCAGCTCACACTTATTGTATGGCCATGCGTGACCTTCGTTCCCTCGGCTGCATTAGTAGAATTTCTCGAGAATTAAGTTTTACTACAGCCTTTCACAAATAGTAGACTGCTATCTGTCTTCCTCAACATGAATAGGCATCTGTGATCTCAAATAGCATTGCTCAATCTGTTGGTGGCACCATTGAGCGAGTCCAAAAAATTAATCATAAGAATTTACAACAATCATTTCGCTAGAAATGCATCCGGATCTCGTTCAAACACTGCCAGAATGATATCACTGCAGACATTGTTTGGCGTCTCTACTGCTGACAAAATCATGCTGATCTGTTATTTCTTCACAAACTACTTCACGGTATGATATCACATCTTTTACTTTTCAGTTGTGTAAATTTTCGCATTCCGCATAAGTTAGCCACAGAGAATAGACCATTTCATGTACCTGTCAACTTCTTCAAACGCTCTACCGCTCACAGAACACAAAATCTAAAAGATTATCTTTCATGATGTTGATGTCTTTCACAGTCTGCTGCCATTGTTTCTATTTCAGCTCTGCACAGCCTAAGCATAGTTTTTCACTATGTACAGATTCTTCCCTCTTCTGTCTTTCAGGAAGGCTTCCCCATAGCTGTGTATATGCCCTTTTTTTTCACTCCCATTCCATGATTATTTTGTTTCTTTATTCTTTCCATTTTGAGGTGATTTCTTTTCATCTGTGTTTTCTCCCTCTCTTTATTTTCTGTATTTTACTGAAGACTGTATTGTATTGTTTACTTTATTGTTTTACTTTTGGATGCGCCTTAACTAAGACCTGATGGTTGTTCCGGACACGTTAAATAAATGACTGATTATTATATTATTGTTATTATTATTACTATTATTATTATTATTATTATTATTATTATTATTATTATTATTATTATTATTATTATTATTATTATTATTTCTCGTCAATTATAGTGGCACTTCTCAACTCCTGAATAAAGATGCTAGTGTATAATTGCTGGTGACAGTCACTGCGTTTCCAGAAAGTCCAGTGAGTTATTAGCTAAGCCAGCATCGAAGTAGTGATTATTGCAGCTTCGGTAATGTGGCAACATGAGCTTCTATAATTGGAAAGAAGGTCCTACTCTTTGAGATGCAGAAAGTTGTGTATGTCAAAATTGCTGTTGTGTAAGTATCAGCCATCATGAGTCCTCACAGATGCCAAAATATTTTACTTTACTTAAACAATAATAAAGCATTGATGATTCAGTGTCAACTGTCCTTTTTGCTCTGCACAAAGCACTTCAATTTATGTATTCTACCACACACTGAGTTTACTTAAGCTCCAGATATTTTCATTAAAAATTTCTTACAAGGCTCTAAGGTATATTGACCGAAAAACTCCACAGAAATTTTTTGACCATTTAGGTATTTTCATTTGTGCTTAGCTCAGGACAGCTTGATTTTTGTGTCAAGGCATGAACCCACAGGCTCATGTCTTGGTTCAAGGGATGGTGAAAACCTGAGGAGATGGAATATCTTTCACTAAAGAGTGTTACATGGAGCAAACGATTGCACAAGTAGACTTATCTTTCACAACACCTTGACAGAGACGGAAATTCCATGACCCCATGTATAATCTGCGATGTTAGCGCCCGTTCGAGGAGCACCAGGCAGTCTAAATTTCCGAGGCTCTCCTGCTAAGTATGGCGCAATCGCACTGAATTTATTGAGTGAAATTTGTGATAACGTAGATCCCTGTGCATTCCTACGAATATTTTTTATCTGGGTCACGCTTGGCGTCTATTGATGAGTCATCTTTTTGTCCAATGTTCACGTTCACGTCTCACACTCTACGCCATTGTATTATTTCGGTGACTATTCCTAAATTACACAGGCCGGAAACACAGCAATGCACACCTACGTCTGACATCCCTGCTTGTATGATTGCTTCAACAGTGTTTTTATCGGCACCAGACACTAGATAAAAAAAGCAAAAAAAAAAAGAGATGACGACCGCGATGTTCATCAAATCTACTCTAACATCTACCGTAATAACTATAGCGAACCCTCAATCACTTGCATTGTCAGGCGGGTGGAACTTGCGAAGTATCGCGCTCTTGCGCGCCCCCTAAAGCAACTCGCGCATTATCGCACTCCATCTCAGCTCCGTGCACACGTTATTTCTTCATTATTATTTTTTTACTAGATCGTCTGCCAACATACCTACCACGCCACTATAGCGATTGAGAGCGTTCATGTGGCAAGTTACTTTTCAGCCATTGGAAGGAAATCTTACTGAAGAATTCATGAAGAAACAAGAAATATTTCAAGTAATAGCACGCTAGAAAAGAGGAACGAGTACAAGGACACGCGTGCAGGATGGGGAGACATATCGTTAGGCGGCACAAAACTGCGTGGACGTTTCATATATATATATATATATATATATATATATATATATATATATATATATATATATATATATATATATATATATATATATATATATATATATATATATATATATATATATACTAAACGAGAGTTGGCTACGCACTACTCTGGGGTTATTACTAGGACTCTGGCCAAAACGTAATAATTATAGGAATTAAAGTTTTTGTACGTTTTCCACTCACGCCAATTTTGATTTATCCCTGGATCCACAGTACACACACACACACACACACACACACACACACACACACACACACACACACACACACACATATATATATATATATATATATATATATATATATATATATATATATATATATATATATATATATATATATATATATATATATATATATATATGATTGTAAGTAAGATGTGTGTTTCATTTTCATCTTCAAAAATTCCCAGAGTTCTTTTTTTTTCTTTTGTTCTTACTTGTCTTTGAAGCTGTCGTCCGTAAAACCGCTCCCTCAGCGTGCACAAACGAACGGGAAAAAAAGTTTAGATGGCACACAGAAAAGCTGACGTTTGTTTACGTTTGCGAAGCGAGCTCGGATTCTTCAGATCCTATGTTTTCATTGTATGCAACCTTAAAATCTACCGAACAAACCACGTCGACAGCTGGAAAAAGAAATACATTGAACAGCACAGAATAAGGAAGTACTATGGAGAACATCTGGCTTAGATGACGACCATGCAAATAAAGAAAGAAAACTGCCAAAAATATCTTCCTCCTGTATAGGTATGAGAGTTTTCGTGCGCGCCTAAGATGGCGGTGATAAATGTTGACATTCAGTCGGGTCGCAGGTCATAAGCAGATGAAAGAAGAAGAGTAAGCTTGAATGGCCTCAAGCCTGGTGTGGTTAAAAAATCTTTGTGTTCTGTCCTGGTTAACGCGCCTGGCTTCATTTTAGCCCTATTACGCCCCTTTTCCTTTTTCGAGTTCTGAGGGCACTGCTACACGAAAAAAAGAATTATGAATTACAGTCGCAACCAGGAGATCTTTGCGACTAGTAGAGCAGTTTCAAGACAGGACTAAGTGAGAACACAAACCATGGTTTGTGTCTTTACTCAGTCCTGTCGTCCCATCACTGTCTTTCTACTTGTAGTTGAACCAACCATCCCAGATGCGTACAATACCGCAGGGGCTATGTTTACGGGGGGGGGGAGGGGGAGGGGTGGTGGCTCCCACATAACCGAAGAGTGGAGCTTAGATGAAGTGTGCGATGCCGCATGTCATTGAAATGGTGACAGGGGGACACTTTTTTATTCTGTCTTTAAAATATTTACTGGTTTAGCTTAGCAGCTACACTAAAGCCCACCCACATTTTTTCACAACCATTTCGGCTGCAAATCCAAAAGTTGCGGGCTTGATCCCGGTGGCGGTGGTGGCATTTCGATGGAGGAGATATGGTAAAGGCCCATGTGTTGTGTGATGTCAGTGCACTTGAAATGACACAAAATGGTAAAATTTTCCGGAGACCTCCACTACAGCGTCTCTCCATAATCATATCGTGGTTTTGGAACATTAAATTTTGACATCATTATTACAGAAGGTAGAGGCAGATTCGTGTGTGGTACGCTCTTTTGGGTGATATACATTTTTTGGAGCCGTTTCCGCATAATTGTTAGAGATAGCATGCATATCAGGAGGCACTATGATAAAACCGCATTAATCTTTTTCGCCTTGGTCATTATCGAAGCCCCAATGCTGGTATTTGCGATCAACGGTATAAGCACGCAGGTTCACAAAGAGAACTATAGCATGACGAGCAAAGCAGCAGAACATTCAAGAGAACATGCTTCGAGCGTGTACCTCACGCGTTTCTTGCACAGCGGCCCTGCAGCGCCTTTGTTGGTGATTTATGAGGAGGTAGAAGGTGTCGAAGACTCGGAAACAGGCAGGATGAAAAAGGGTATGCGTAGTTTCGCGCATATTGAGGCGCGAGCTGTCCTAATTCAAGCGCTTTGTTTCGGTAGGCAGGGCCAGCACAGCCCGAAGTACGGCGTTCCAAAGCCGTGTGCGCGTGAGCTGTTTCCTGCTTACTTCGCCTTGTCAGCTGCGCCAGTTTTTTTATATATATCTTCACGAGAAGCTTCATAGTTTCGCGGATGGATCTACAGTAGATGAAAGTACGAATGCGACTTTTCATGTACCCGCATATCAATTAGAAAGATATTTCCGACTTTCTCTAAAAAACATCCTATAGAGCCATGGAGCTCGCTGCAAAATTACAAGCTTCAGAGTTCATTGTTGAGGTCAGCAAAGGCAAAACAGAGTAATATATACTGACTCCAAAGGAACGCTTAAAATGAATAAAGATTTTTATTTTCATATAGATGATAGCATAGTATATGAAATCATAAAAACAGTTACCATCGGTTATTTGCACGGCGACGAGATATAATTTCAGTGTCTTCTAAGACACGTAGGACTGATAGCAAATGAAATTGGTGACATTTCAGCCACTGCAGCACACAAAAAGTTCACTTGGCACTAGTGCCTATTTATTTTTCAGAAAGCAAAAAGGTTCTTTCTGCACTGCGCCACAAATTCTGCAAGGACGCTTGGTTTCACAAAAATGCAAACTCCTCTCTTTTATATCTAATTATTACGTCTCTCCGATTTACACTTGATCAAAAGATCGATAGACCATTTGGTACACTACTGCACCATCTACGATTAGGTGTTGCATACACACCTTTACTCTTATACCTCATAAAAAGAAGAACGTCCAAACACTGCATCCACAGTGATCCTGTCGATGCCTCAGAGGAGCATATCCTTACGGAATGTCCACAATATGCTGAAGAACGCGCCGAACTGAGTAATCGCTTGAACCGACCCGGCATACTACCATGTGCGATTGGAAAAATACTAGGACCATGGCCACCTTCCGATAATGAAAGGCGCGCAGAGAACGCCCTCCGTGATTTCTTAAAGGACACAAATTTATTTAACTGTCTTTAGTTCATATTATGCCTTGTCACAGACTCGATTCGCAACGTGATCCCGATGTGTGAACTACACTATGTCCATACATACTGTACTAGTTCATGCGTTGCAAACCCTATACTGTATATGCGTACATAGTGCCTCTGATTTTGTTTTTTTTTCTTCTTTTATTCTTTTTTCATACTTTTTTTTCTTTATCCTGCATATTACGGTCATGATGCTAGGATAGCCGGCTCTAAAGCCTACCGCCCCATATTTTATCAAACATAAATAAAAAAAGCTTTATGTTATGTGTGCACCTGGGGCTGCTGCAGGATCTCGGAGTGTACACCTTTCATAAATACGATTCCCTCGGAAAGCCATCGGAACGTAGCCTTGCAAGAGTGTGGAAAACTGCCGTATGTCCTTGCGAATGTTTCTAGATGCAGGCCATTAAAACTATATTTGTGAAATATTGTTCGGGTTGGCGGTTGAGTTGGACCTCATCGTCGGCTTGTTCGCGTGAACGTGGCGGCTATGTAACGATCGACGACGACAACAACGACGACGACAGCCACAATCAGAACGACAATGATGACGAGAACAATGACAATAACAACAATGATGACAATGACAACAGCTACAACGACGCAACAACTACAAACACAAAAATGGCAAAACAACTACAAAAACAACGAAATAACAACTTCAAAAAGAAACTACAATAACAACTAAACTACAACAACAAAGGAAGGAAGAGTGGTGGTACAGCACGGCGAGTAAAGGAGAGTTGCACGTGCGAGCGCTAATGTCAGAGTTAAGCCTACGTGCGCACAAGGACCGCACTTGGTTACTACTTTGCGTTAGCGCAGATATAAGGCAGGATTTCAAAAAACAACATTTTATTACTAACTACCTGAAGAATATTTCATAACTATTTTCTACAAAAGGCACCCGTGTGAACTTCAACCGGGTTATTTCACTGTGAAAGCTCTCTGATAGGGAACATGGCAAGGTTTCTTTGATACGCTGTGACAGCGACTCGAGGTATATAAGTTTATAACACTGTGTGCTGTAGAGATTTTGAGGCCAGAGATTGGAATCGATCAGTAAATTTGCTCCTGCATAAATTTGCAGTACTTTTATTGCATAACAACATCTGTTTACAGCGCTCGATGGTCAAATGACAGAAAAAAAAAGAGGACAAGATAAAAGGAATGGTCAGGCACACAGGAATACTAGAGAGATCAAGATCTCCAGCTCCGTCCGCTTCACTGGTGTAGAATGAATGAATAAATAAACCTTATTTAAAGTCCGGCAGTTTTACTGGGAGAGATGGGGTGAAAAGGGATTATCCCCTGTCCCTTCTCACTGAAAATGTTTCAGACAAAGAAAAAATAACATGGACATTGAGAAGAAATGGACATTGAGACGAAGATGGATATTGAGAAGAAAAAAACAACGCGTGTACAGTAAAACTCATTGGTGAAGAAATACTGTATCTGTGTATTCGGAATTGGGTAGAAATGACAGCTTTTTTGTCTTTTCCTTTTTTATTTGCAGTATATAAAGCCTATCACGCACGACCAAACTGAAGCGTGGGTATAAAATAAAACCAAAAGAATGTGTGTGCGTTTTATTTTGTACTCTATGATGGTAAATTCCTGTTCTGCCGGTTTCTGAAGACGGCATCTTTACCAAACGTATGAAGTTTGGCATTCTAAAGTTTTTCAAACAAAAATAATAAGAAGTAGGTGAGCGCAGCGGACTAGAAGCTAATTTTCTCTTGGATCCTCATTTGATTGCATTTAAGCTTCATATTTTGTCGATACCTTCCAGCATTTCTCTCATTTGGCTCTCTCTCCCCCTGTTTTATCGATACCACACGTGCATAGAGAAACAATTTCGATACTCTACAAAACTGCTGTTCGATTTTACTGAGTGTTTCTTGAAGAGAGATGAAAATAGTCGAAATGTAAAAAACGTAGCTTCTTAAAAGGATAAGATGAAGTTGCGTTCATCAACACACACACACACACAAAAAGGCATGCTGCTTACTTTTGTGCGGCACAAAATATAGACCAGCTCCAACTATTGCGCTATTACAGACACTGAAATGGAATGAATTACCTTAATTGTGCACGCACTGAAAAACAGATAACTATATATCGATGCAAATTCCTCTCTTTGTAGGCCCAGTGTAAGTGCATGGTTCTCATGACTTTGATTTGTTCGCGTTTTCTGTTCGTGTTGAAACTACGTGAGCGCTTCAGCGAGAATCCAAATACAACGTTTCAAAACGAACCGTTTGCTGTGCATAGACAACTTTCTGTCTGGTATATCGAGTGGCCTACCAGCCAAGCGTTGATTTCCTTTCCATTCTGACATCGATTTGGATTGTCTCTTCATTTGCTTGTGCAGCATGCATTGTATTGCGAAATACTGAGTAAGGCAACGAAATTAGAGACGCCCAGGATAGCTATTATACATACCGTGAAGTGTGCACGCATGAACATTAATCTATACATGTTCTCAAAAATCGCTTGCGTAAAGAAAGCGTAGTACTTTTTTTATGTCTGATAGATGGCTGGCCAAAGTTTATGATTTGATTTGATTGACATGTAGGATTTAAAGTCCCAAAACCACCATACAATTATGAGAGACGTCGTAGTGGAGGGCTCCAGAAATTTCAACCACTTGGGGTTTTTTAACGCGCACCCAAATCTGAGCACACGGGCCTACAACAATTCCGCCTCCATCAGAAATGCAGCCGCTCCAGCCGGGATTTGATCCTGCGACCTGCGAGTCAGCAGCCGAGTACTTTAGCCACTAGACAACCGCGGTGGGGCTGGCCGAAGTTTATGAAACATCTTGATATTCGGTCTTGCTTTTTTTTTTGTCCGACTCGCAAAAAACGGGACGCAGAAGCACGTTGGAAACCCTGCTGTTTGTTTACGCCTATCACGTTTCTCTATACACTCTGTAATGTGCAAGGCTTGCATTACGTGCTCTGGCATCCGTAGCAGAGCCTCTTCTTGTTCGGTCGTGGCTGAAAACAGAATACCACACATTGTTCCTTACTTTTAGGTTTCTATTTTTCTCACGTTTGTATACAAGCTTGTGAAAAAAACACTCTTGCCGTGTGCTGCCCAGTTGCTCACTCACTCTGACCTTTACAGCGTTTCGGCAGTCGTTAGGAAGTGATGGTTTACAAAATGTGAGAATGAGAAGTAAGGACTGTTTTTCTGATGGGCATTAGATCTAAGCTGAACGTTGGCTTTTTATGTGTTGGCGAAACTAGATGTTGGCATTCAGATACAGCATCAGATACTCCTTGCATCTCAAACAGGTGGAACACTCAGCAGACAAACGTATCGCGCAATTTTATAAAATTAACACACTTACGTTAAAACTTACGCAATCCAAAAAACACGCATGTTAATTATCATTGTGACACTTGAAAACAAACAGACAAGCAAGCAAACAAAGAGGAAAGATCCTTGGACGAGAACCAAGTGGTATAAGGAATAGAAGCAACCAAATGAATATATATAAATGCAATAGTGAAGATGACAGAACAAAAACGATTGCACAATAAGAAACAAACAAATCAAACAGAAAAAACACAGACAGAAATAGAGGACGCAAAAGTGACGGAAAGGTTGCAAACGTGAATGCATTTAATTTATAACTATTTTTACGAGCTTGTGTCACTCAGAAGTACAGCTTCAATATCCTGAGAAACAAATGCAGCCGGGGTGGACGTTATGATTACCACTGGTATAGCCATGAGGAAAAGGGTACCACGCATTTCTACAATTTTCAATTATATTTCATTCTGCATGCCTTGTTTTTTTTTTATGTGGCCTTTTTGTTTTCGTCATTCTTTCCTCCGCACTTTCATTTTCTTTATCTACCATATTCAATGCTCTACAACGCTAATAAAGGCTTTGATGGGCTGTGATAGCGCACCTCGAGAGCCGAGTAGTTACGATGCTTGAATTGTGATTGTTTCTTTGCGGATTCGAGTACCACCCTCATGAATAAATTATTTTCACCAAATGTTTTTCTCTTTCCCTTTTCTTCTTACACTTTTTCTTCTCTGTCCATTTCTCTCTTGACTTGTCTCTCTCACTGTCTCTATTCGTTCTCACACCCGTCAGAGTTATTCCGCTACGTGCCGCAGAAATGCACGTACTTTGTGAGCGACGCAAAAGATGAAAGAATGAACGAAGCACGTTTCTGTTTTAGAAGACAATATTTTGCTGTTCTCTGATTACAACGTAAAGCAGGCATAAGCAGCTCTGCGGTTAGAACCTCAGTCATATGCCACTTTTGTTCTACCTGGCTTTAAACACAGAGCCACTAAAACGTGAACGGCACAGCTACATCTCGCTATATTTTAGGAACTTGCTCGCCAAACGTTCTGATGCTTGGGGCATGTCTCTTGGCGTGTACGCTAGAGGCGCAGCTGTGCAATGTACTCACTACACACCTATCATATCTTTCATGAAGTAGGGAGGCACCGACTATTCCACTATGCCATTCGTCATTCTGCTGATATGCGAGGTGCACACTCCACATATTTTCAAGTCGTTATGTGCACATTCTGTTGCGAAGAAGACTCGTTGACCGGCAGACCTCCAAGTGAGAGCCCGCGAAGCAGAGCCGGCCGGCAAGCGGTGGCAGGAGAACCTCAAATTGGCACCTCCATTGACATTACCTTCTCTAACCTTCAATTGCAACCTCTAATTCAAGATCCACTCGCCACTTCTTCACCGACCACAGAATTGTAATCTTCAAAGCAAAAAGCATCCCACAGTTTTGTGGCAAAACATGTAATCCTTGTAAATAATTGCATCGATATGTAAATGATGACATCTTGTGCATGTATCTGTGTATATACAATCACCCCTACAAACACGTATTACGTCTTTATATGAGGTAAAGGGCTTGAACGGAGGTTTCATGGTCTCTACGGATCAGTTCCGAGCAAGCTCCTCCATCATCATTCGTTTCATAGAGATGGCGAGAGTCTCTTTTTTATTTTAAGCTCCGATCTCTTTGAAATCTACCCAATGACAACCCTGCAATGAAGAATATTATATTACCTGTCGCTTTCAGAATAGCTCTTATTTAACCACTCAATGATGAGGTAACGAAAGTAAAACACTAGGAACTGCAATGTCAAACGCGAAAGATCTCCCACGTGCTGATCACTTTGATGCGGCAGGCTTATTTGCATTTCATCTCCGATTCTGATAAATTCTACATATGAGGTCGTGCTATTGCTCTCTTGATGTAGGCGGGGAGTAAAGCGGCACCTCATTGCCTTGGCTGCCATATATCTAGGCACTTTCACCAAAAAATTTAACTAAAAAAGTTCATCATGTATGAGTGTACCCGCCGTGCAAATTACGCATGCAGAAAAATCTTGCGCGGACTATAATAGAGGTGCAGCCCGATTCCAGCCATAGGACAACCGCTGGCATGGACGGAGTTGGCGTTTGAATATTTCAGGATTTGGCGCTCTCCGCATTACGAATTCAACGAAAGACGTTGAAATATATTCGAGTCTGCGAGCGCGCGAGTTTGTCGAGTGCGTGGGTCCTTGAAATATGAAGGCACATTTCCGTTGGCTCACGAGAACAAAAAGGTAGACGTTCCGCAATCACTGCAAGAAATTATTCGACCCACCGAACAAGTCTTGAGAGATAATTGGGATGTTGAGATAGGAACTCGTGGCAAAATAATGCGCAGAAAAAAGGTCGTGTCAATCAAGCCTTAAATGCTTCATAATTTCAAGTTATCTACAGAATAATTTTCGCAATGTGCACGGGACGCATTCTCAACACCTTTAAACCAACTCGTTTTGAGGCAGTGTTTTCCCTGCCGAGATTTATTCAATGCACGCATTGTTCTCCTCCTCAAACGAGGCCTCTGATTAGAACCCTGGCTGTCTGTAGGTGTGGTTAAATTACGACGAGAAAACTTTGCGCTCCTAATATAAGGAGCATTAAAGAATCCGGCTCACGTTCAAATTATTCACAAGCACTACCCATGCACGCCATAGCCCATCACACATGTATGTGCTGCTATTTAAGATGTACGGTCATGGCGAGTTTATTCAGCGATTTTCTGCAATGATTCGTTCGAGAGAACAATGCGAACAATGACATCAATGTCAAGATTTCGCCTAAATGTGACGTGACAGACATAACCGGATCAGCTGAAGCCGACGCACTGTTCCAGTGTTTTCTTTTTTTGTCATGAAAACCTGCTGCCGTGTTTTCAGTACAGCAGTACGACACATGTAACGTCTTTGCGGGCATCTAATCTACATAAGTGAGGAAAGCAATTTTGCAGCTCACGAACATCACAAAATGTGCCTTACTAATAAAATAGTAGCTTGCACGTCAAAGAAAGATCAGGCCTTTTCCCAACTTCGAGACAAGTGTACAGCCATTGATTGATTAAAATGTGGAGTTAAACATCCCAAAATAACCACATGATTATGAGAGACACCTTAGTGAAGGGCTCCAGAATTTTTGAACGCCTGGGGTTCTTTAACATGCACCTGAAATTTGAGCACATGGGCGTACAGCATTTTCGCCTCCATCGAAAGAAAGTACACACCTTTCTTGTGTCGGCTAGACCGCACAGTGCAGTGAACAGCAGAGATCGGATGGCTAGCGATATAAGAGTATGTCGTCTCTTTATGGGAGAGAAGGGAAGGCGCCACTGTGGTTATATTGGCACATGGGTTTGCACTACGCTAGTTGTTTCTGCTCGAGCTTGGTTGGTTGTGCAAATCGCAGGATCAATACGTTCTTGTGAAACGTTGTTCCCCTAAGCAGTCAACATGGTAAGGCATGCTTGCTGGGCATCATCCCAACTCCATGGGGATTCTGCAAAGTATAGAAACTTCTTCAGTCAATGCATGGTGCTACCTGAAATTTGTTTATGGGTGGAAGAGCTTCCAATCGATGATCGTTGGACAGAGGGGCGGGGCGCTGACCTCTACAGTTAGTGATTTGAGGGTCAGTGCAGACACACACACCAAGTGAATGCAATTTCCAAAGCGACTTATAGAGGAAAAAAAACCCGAACTACATAAACGAATGTTTCTTGCTTGAGTGATCTGTAGAAATAGGTAGGAATTAGTCCATGGACAGCAAGACCTATGATATTGCTTTAGAAAAAGCGTGTTTGGACTATACTAATTTGTCCTTTCAAGGTCTGTAAATTCAGGTTCTAGGTACCCAAAGGTTAACTTTATAGCTAGAAGAAATTGCGCTATCTCCCGCTAAAGGGAACTATGTGTATATGCGAAGCAGCTGGCGCTAGCGCTTACACTGTCGGTGGCGTTGACACTGGCACTCATCGCAGCGTTGCGCAGGAAAGAAACCTGAAGAGGCGCGAAGCATGCAGTGATAGATATAGACTGGTGTTTCCTACTGAAACATGCCAAATACTGCTAATAGACAGTGAGAGACAGAAGACTCCGAGTGGACACAGACACTGGCAGTCCCCTTTTAGTTAACGCACACGCTGAGAATTTTAGGGGCGAAGCTCCTCATAGCGGGACCCGTTCGTTCCTCGTAGTCGTAGTCGTAGTCGTAGTCGTAGTGCGTAACCAGTCTTACATTTTGACCTCCAAGGTGGTGCCGGTGGGAGAGTTCTTTTGTTTATTGTTGAACAAAAAATTGCCCGCAGCTTCCCTCGGGGGAACACTGAGGAGGATGCGAACCATATAATTGGTTAACGGGGTGTTAAAGTGCGACTTACTTGGGTCGATGGCTAAATTGGTTAACGTGGTTGTGAAATGGGGTGTTAAATTGCGACTTACTTGGGTCGATGGCTAAATTGGTTAACGTGGTTGTAGGAGGGGGTGTTAAATGAGTGAACACGTACACACGTATGCGAAAGGGCGGCGCTGGTCGAAGGGACGTCGATCATTGTGTTTGTGGATTCGTTGGAATTCATTTCACCGCGACCTTGGACGTCGACGCGCCGTACAAACCAACCGACGAGCGGCAACTGAGCGAGCGAGCGCCGACCTTGAGTATATATACAGCACGACGGCGCATGCACTGTCAGCTGTTGAATGTTCTCGAAGCGCGACGCCACATGCGCGTCCACTGGAGAATAAGGAGAATTGTAGATGTCGAACGCGGTGTGTAGAGGAGGAAGGGTGTACAGATGGTGGAGGAGTGAAGCGCGCGCGGTGTGTAGAGGAGGAAGGGATGCACAGATGGTGGAAGAGTGGGCGACGGCGCGACGGCGCATGCGCGCGCGTCAGCTGTCGAATGTTCGAGAAGCGGTGCGGACGGCGCGGACGGCGCGGACGGCGCACTACAAGGCGCGAGTATAAGATGCTCCGCATCTAATAAAAAATTCGCAGCGTGCGCGTTAGCTAAAAGCCGAATTCTTCTGTCTCTCATCCCCCCTTAGCAGCCATTGGGATGTACATTGAGCACTATCTGACAAAAAGGGTTGCTATGTTATATTCCCTGGGCGTAACCTCCTTGGTTTTAGAAAGGTTTAGCGAGCGTTGGGCCGCAGTGCCATGAATACAGTGAATAATACATACCATGAACTCGGGGTGGTTAAAGGTAAGAAGTAGACACCAAGCGCAAGCCGTAAGAAAGTGTGCGTGTGTTTCCTCTCGTTCAGTCCTTGGAATGTCTGCTGGATGACGGTGCTTTTATATGAGGAATATATGATGAAATGATGCAAGATGGTGGTACTTGGTGTGTTGACTAGATGGACGAACGGACCCACAAACAGATGCATGAACGGACGCATGGATAGCTGCACAGACGGATGGATGCATGAACGGACGCAGGAGCGGATGCATGGATGAACGCAGGGACGGACGCACAGATGGACGTGCGGACGCACGAACAGACGCACGCACGGACGGGCGGATGGACGCACGGGCGGCCACAGAGACGCACGCGTGGACGAACGGATGTTTCGCCCCACTCTCCATCATTCACTCCGTGGATATGCTGCCATTTTTTTATCTTTCAACAAAGAACAGAAGAAATCTTCCATTGGCGCTACCTTGAAAATCATGATACAGTGCCTGCATGTGCGGGGTGGCTACAGTTTTGCAGCGTGAGCTGTCGGTATTTTCAATCAAGGAATTCGCTAGCAGATGCTGCCTGCGTCGGCTTTGTGAGGCGAGAGAGATAAGGTTTAGGTGAGGAGAAAGAGGAGGAGGGGACGTGCATGATCACAACTGGTGTAAAGCCACGGGGAAGAATGCCTGGAGGAGAAGAGTGAGCGAGCGTAGATTAGCAGACGCTCCCTGCGGCGGCGTTACGAGGCGTGAGGGAGAGCGTAGGAGGGGAAAGAAGTTTTGCATGCGTAGTGTGAATTTAGACGTCGATGCCAACGCCGTGGGACAAAGGTCCGAGAGAGAGACATTTTGTCAATGTATTGTATCGTTACACGTGCAAGTACCCCTTGACCTGCATTGGTTCTTGTGTTCACTTGCGAACAGCCCTAGACAAGAGACTGCAAATTGATTTGAGCTTTACTTCACTTCCAAGGTTTTGCTACACCATCGCCTTCCTGATCATCATCGCTTTCTTTCAACTTTTTTTTCCCCTGCCTTCCCTTTTCTAACGCTGAGTAGCAGGCCAGGAAATGGATTCAGGCTGACCTCTAAGATTTGGTGCCATAGTAAATGTTTTTCTCTGTGTTTGCTTGCGGAAGTTCATTCAGTTAACATAAAGACGGTTGCACAGCTTCGCCTAAATTGCTGTGAATACTCACATGAAAGTAATATAGTGATGAACGTAAATGTATTTCGAGCAAGTTTCACTCTTTTGGTGCCATGCAATTTACCTTTACAATACGAATTTCTCATTTCTTAAAGATATGTTAGTGGTAGGGAGCCTAACCAGAGACTGTAAGTCAGATCGGTGTACATTCTGAAATGACGTAGTCGAGTTACCCGATGGCATCACTGCGTTAGTGACCCACCACGGCCTACATTTAACAACGATGTGATTCTCTATACTCCTCTCTTGTGACTTCTTTATCCCTCTCCCCCAGTGCAGGGTAGCAAAGCGGACGTGTGTCTGGTTAACCTCCCTGCGTCTCTTTGCTTCTCTGTTTCACCTTTATGTTGTAACTGTCTTGCTGGGGAGAGGCTGAGGTTGATATTATCTCGGCTACTTCATATCGGTAAGCTGTGCAGAGAAAAAGAAAAAAATAAGAACTAAGGCTATCCCAAAAGGAACAATGAGCGAAAAAAAAAAGCGTAATAGCACACTGAAACAAGCTGGAATAGCATGGCAATATACTGTTTGCTTGCAGCCATACAAACTGCAATAAAACGCTCACAACAACACCTTTCTATTTCTACCCCCAGTTCCTGTGTTTTTATTGATTCTCAAGGCCAAAGAGTCGTAGCACAATTCCTTCTCTTTCCAATTTTCTCTATGTAGAGCACAAAAGAAACATCTTCACGGTCGAGCGTAACGTAGTAGCTGTACGTGTGTGAGTCATACGGCCCGCGATGCAAAGACCTCGACCTTCTGCATGAACCTCGGGGGATATCAAGAAGAGGACCAGCGGACGGTTCCGCTCATGAATCGATGGAGGCCGCAACCGCCTACATAGCCTGCTGTGTAGTCTGCGCCCAACACGCCCGCACACTGTGCTGGCCTCAATGGCCCGTCTCCCTTGGCAACCAGACGGCACACCACGGTCAGCCGGGCAAGGAATCCGACTGCACGTCGCCGGGACATAGGCGCCAAAACTGCTTTCGGCCTCAGTCTCTGACTCTTACGCCGCCTTCTTTTCTTTCGCCCCCCCCCCCCTCCCTCTATCTATTTCTCTATACCATCCACCCCCTCGCCCTTTTGTCGCTCTTTTCATTTCGCTGACTAATGGAATTATGTCTGCCTGGCGTGCACCGAACGACGGAGGCTGACTTTTTTTTTGCTTTTGTGCGCTCAACGTTCCTGCGATTACTTCAAGTATTTTTTTCTCTTTCGCATATCAAGAACGTTCGCTCGTCTCATTCCTGTTCCGACGTATGCATATCGCTTACTAGGGATAAGGACGTTTGCGATCACGGGCTTTTGTCTTTCTCCATCTTCTTCTTGCGTTCCTAATCCTTCGTCGTGAGTAGGAGCCGTATTATCATCGCAATTATTTTCCGGGCCGCACCGGCGACGCGCAAAGGAATCTCAATACGAGAACAGAGCCTTTTTTCGCAGAAGGCAAACTTCGTTTCTCTTATCTTAATTTGCCAATTCCAGGATATCCTGTTTGTTCCTTGCGCATTTATTCTCCTTTATTTGCTTTTTGCGAGTCAGCTCCACTTCTTTCCTTCTTTTTAAATTATTTTGGCATGTGTCAACTGCAGCTTCGTTCCTGTACTCTATATGCCCAAGCACGTTCACAGACGTATTTTCTCACTTGCTGTCGGCGTTGTTTTTGTTTTCTCTCCCCGAAATTGAATAAAGGTGCACGTAGCGGTGAAAACACGGGAATACTTGGTAGCTCAATGTTTTTGCGGGCACCCTTGGTTTCTGAGCAGGTCTAGAAAAACCCAGCTTTTTACTGGGCTCTCATTCCTAAATTGAATTTGAAATTAATGTGTGTACATTTCGTGCCATACAACTTCCGCTATGGTTCACGTGTAGTATGAATACTGCAAGTACAGATGTAGCTCGGTTTATGATGAAACGTAATTGTAACCCGACTGCCCCTCAAATTTCGATAATTATTTAAATAATCGTTATAGCAACCTATCGTTCGCACTACGTTACACTTGCCAAATAATCACAAAAGGCGCTGTGTCTTCGGCCGAATACTGCACAAATGCAATACCTACATGGATTACTTAATATATTATATTTATCAAGATCTTTGTCAATGTAAGTGCTATTATAAAAAATGCGGCAGATCCCACGTACCTTGTGAATCGATGTTATGCAAAGCATGCGGATTGAAGGTGGCCATGTTGTTGCTTTTTCTCGTGTGAAATGTTACGATGTGGCGCTAAAGACAAGTACAAATGCGCGCACAAACACACACAATAAACAGCCATTGATTTTGTTTTTGTAAAACCTGTTGTTCATACAATTTCGCAACGATGCCAGCAGAAAGATGGATATTAGCAACACCAGAAGCCGTAAACCAATTGAAGTGCTGGTGCTCGCGAGAATGGTAGCCCTAGACAAAGCAACATAAATCAACTTCAGCGCGTGGCGCCTAACTCGAATGGACAATAACCCGACGTGACAGCTGTATCACAGAAGCCCGTGTGTACTGTTTGCAAGATTTGATAGTCAGCAGTGCAATTCCAACTAACATTTCATGATTATTAAGGTCTATTTGGAAAGTATTTCCGAGACCTGGCGTGGCTAGAACACTTGATTGCCACGCAGAATGCTAGGCTTCGATTACCGCGACATTTATTGTTTGCATTCTTCGGGTCAACACTGCTGATGTCATTTTTTTTATTGCTGACACGTTAAACTTGTTCTTTTCTGTTCTCGCCACTACTGGGTAGATATAAACTGTCCACCACCTGAGGCACATACTCGCATGAGTGTGGCGTGCGTTTGGCGAAAGAGGTTTGACGACGCACGTGACGGGATTGTCACGTTATTCGTGTCGTGACCAGCGAGTCATATTGGTTAAACCGTCTTACCCTCGCGAGCACGTAGACGTAAGGACGTACATAGATAGATAGATAGATAGATAGATAGATAGATAGATAGATAGATAGATAGATAGATAGATAGATAGATAGATAGATAGATAGATAGATAGATAGATAGATAGATAGATAGATAGATAGATAGATAGATAGATAGATAGATAGATAGATAGATAGATAGATAGATAGATAGATAGATAGATAGATAGATAGATAGATACTCAATGTTCTTGCAGTATGCAAAAAAAGTCTTCACATTTAAAAACCGAGCCGTCACTAACAACGGTATGGGGTCACTATATTGACAGTATAATAAAGGATTCTTATTAATACAGGACAGTAAATCAGCGCAGCTAACTTGATTGATTGATTGATTGATTTATTGATTGATTGATTGATTGATTGATTGATTGGTTGGTCGGTCGGTTGGTTGGTTGGTTGGTTGGTTGGTTGGCTGGCTGGCTGGCTGGCTGGCTGGCTGGCTGGTTGGCTGGTCGGTCGGTCGGTCGGTCGGTTGGTTGGTTGATTGATTGATTGATTGAATGTTCATGGCAATCATAGGCTTGGTAAACAAGCATTTCTGCTACCACCCTTAAGAAGGAAATACTGCATACATATACAAATGAATCAATTCATCTCTGTCTCGTTGAATCAAGGCTACCGTAGTAAAAAGCCACTGAAACTTCCTCACTGCGTGCTAAGGACTTCAGCGACATTACATTACATATATAGATTATAAATACTACATTTCTTAACACAAAGTTCGCACTGGTCTTTAAGATATACAATCAAGAACAATTATTTACGTCAAACACTATGGACAAGGCACGAGAATCTCAATAGCGGCAGCTAAAAGGTGGTCATTTATAACATCGTGTTGGATACTATTAGGTGGGAAGCACGTCCGAGGACGGCAAAGTGTGAGGTAGACGCACGAAATTAAGCAATTCGCTGCTATAAAACGAAATCATCTCGCACAGGATAGAGTGGGTTAAAGAACATTGGGGTGTCCCATCACCTTACAGCAAACAAAAAACGCGGCATAACCACAAAGTAATTGATGATGAGTGGGCGAAGCCCGGGGATCATTCAGTGTCACTTTAAATTCCCCGTTAGTTTTGACCAGTCACGCATGTAAATGACCCCTACATTTGTGTACAGTTATATACCATGTTTATTGATCATAAATGGTATGCTGTCTTGAGTGTACAACTTCGTTTTGGCTTCATTATTAGTGCATTGTGGTATATTGAATCTAACATGAAGTAGGCAACAATGAGGTCTGGGCACGTTCTTCTGATGGTTTATGGCTGTTCCCAGTCATACAAAGTGCGTGGTAGACCAGATTGAGACGTCATCTACTGCACAAGCCAATCGTTGTCCGTGATCACTATAGCATCATCTTTATCGCCATAAGCATCAACGTCATCGTCAAATAGTATAGTAGGTAACTTAGTTGTGCTGTGCCGCGATGATTAAAAAAGAAATGTTGCCTGAAACGCGCTTCTTTTTCATCGTCTTCAGTATCATCGTTATAGTCAGCTACAGCTACAGCGCACGACAATGCCGACGCCAACAGACACAGCCTTGGTAATAAGGAGCTTCACCCCTAAAAGGGGTTGATAGTGATGATGATGACAATTGTGATGATGACGATGACGACGATGGCGGTGGTCACTCTCTCAAGCTGTCATTGCAGCAACTTTTTGTGACCACTTTTTTCTTTTTTTGAAAGCTAAATAAATATTTATTTGAATCACTGGCCAGGTCCACCAAGCCAACCACACTTGTGGCAACATCATCACAACCACCCCTAGCATCAATGATGATGATGATGATGCAAAACGCAGTTGCGGAAAACAACTTGCATCATTTGAGCCCAGATTACCACGGGGAAAAAGAAAGAAAAAGTTGCAGGCATTATTACCCAGTTGAGACCAAGTTAACGAGACACCTGGTGATCTCGACTGAACGTGACGCGCAGCAAAAAATAGGTCAAGGCTTGGAAGATGGCCTCATTCTTCTACTAGTCGGTCGAGAGCGAGTGCTGGTGGCACGATAGAAAAATTAGGGTCACGCGACCCGTATATTTCTTTTAGCTAGCCGCGATGGTAAAATCACGTTATTAGTTATTCCTTCGTTCGTTAAGTATTCATATACAAAAAGGTGTCACTGCCACATAAACCGCCATGGAGGCCTGTTATGAGTAGTCTCTGCATTATAATAAATGCGAGCGTGGTGCTACTAGCCATCCATGGCACCGCAGACACAGCCTAAATACTGAAGTAATTAGTGGCAAGTGAAGAGTTTACAAAGATAAAACGTATTTATTGATACTGGTAAATTACCCTTTTCGATAGTATAAATATCACTCTCGCAGCGAGAAAACGCTTTGTGAGGCAGGAAACACAAATAATGTGAAAGCTCGGCCTTGAAGCTCTAACCGAGTGCCCTATGAAGTAACAACATTTGGCCGCATAGGGTGATAGAAATGAACAACATTGTGTTATAGGCGAAGCCATTTTAAGAACTCTCAAACAAAAGAAACAAGCTCTATAAACATCGCCCTAAACAAGCTCAAAAATACAAAAAAACAAACGTGTTATTGCTTACTGGCGGTTCCCGTATTTCCGGCACTATTCGTGACACAAGCAACCTGTGGTCATGAAGTCATGGAAAAAAAAACGCCAGGTCTGTGCGGTAGGCGCAGCACAGTCACAGTGAAAGCTAGAAGAGCGGCCTTTCAGAGCCGCCCATTGAGTAAATACTACAAACACACTTGCCTGATACCCACTAGTGCATTAATAACTTTTCTTTTGGATGTAGGCCAGCATTCCCCATATGCTATTTCTCGAGATTCTTCTGAGAAGCGTGGTATCCGCTAAACACTTGCAAGGAATTTTGTGCCAATTGTTCATGCAGTGGCGGACGATGATGACAAATTATGGCGGAAATGGGTATGCGCCACAGTTATTACGGGAACAAGAACAAGCTTTTGTAATGAGTTGGAGCTTTGGACGGCCCACTCGTTACGCCATTCGCATTGTGCGACGAGTGGTTGTTCTTTCGCTGTTTTAAAACGCTTTATAAGTCGTATTAACGCGATTGCTTTCGCGATATCAAGCCTGCCTAAGCAAGTTTGCCAACAGGTCACAAGGAGCGGAGTAGCTCAGTGGTGGAATACTGGGCTGGCACCCAGCGAACCCGGGTGCGAACCCAAGCTCCTTTTTCTTCTAATTTTGCGCGATGTGGTTACGGACTTCGGCAGTGGTGATGGCGGCGGACAACTGCGCATGACCCGACTCGTGATCTCAAAACAGCTTTCGCTGCAAAATTATACTCCCGGTCAGTCTATATACGGGGAGTATCAGTTGTGCATTGTTTCCTACCTTGCTCTGCTACACAATCTTACATCCGTTGTGCAATGTTCGATGCGACAATCGAGTGTATCTACTGATGTCAAATCGTCTTGTGGGCTTTCGACTGCGCAATCGAGATAACGAGGCTGAAAGGCACGAAATAAATGTACGCCAGTGCGGAAAAAAAAGGCTTAGAAGAAGCTGGCACCTGTAAGAAAGGTCATGAATGCTAGAAAGAAACCACTGTATAGTCTTTCAGCATGAAGCAGTTTATGACCCTTTAACATAACAAGCACGGGTTTAGCCATGGGGTGGCATACCGGGCCCGAGCTACTCCTCTCCCCTAAATTTTTCTTTCGCCAAGGCATAGAGAGCGAATAATGACCATTTAGAGGGGCTTCCCTTCACAAAATCAAGGAGGTGCCTCTTAGAAAAAAAATATCTGCCTTCACACCCTAACAGCAAGGTATACTACCGGCGTCAAATGAAACCCGAACAGCGGCAAGCCTTTGCAATGGTGTAGTGCGTGCCGTCCAGTTATCACCATTGACCGGCGCGCGCATCTTGTTCGGCAGCTTTGCGCATTTATGCGTGCCCGTTCGTAGTGATAAGTGGACGGCGCGCACTATACCATCGCAAAGACTTGCCGCCGTTCGGGTTTCATTTGACGTTGATAGTACAGTCTGTTTTACACTTATACGGAAAATTTCATAGCGCGTGGCATCGCGATGCGGCCGGTGCGGTAGTCGCGCGCCGGCAACATTTCACGCTTGCGGAGACACTTGAGGTGCGTAGTGCTGAACGGTTGAACAGCGTCGTTGGCTTCGGCGGCACGCGCTGGCGGCATTGTCGGGCAGTGGGCGAATTTCGTCGTTACTGCGGCAACTGGGCCGCTATCACTCGTCGCATCACTGTTTGCCTCATTGATTCATTCACAAAGCCTTATTTGTGTCATGAAGCCCGTTCTTTTCAGACCGAGGCGGGCCACGTCCACGTCGGTACCGTCAGGCCGAGCCTTGTGGCATCAACGCGTGGACCTTCTGGACTGGCCGTAGTTGGTCTTGATAAGACGCGCTTCTCACTGCCGTCTTTAAATAGCGCCGCCATCGTTGCCGCTTGGCACATGACGAGGAATTAAGTGTATTTGGAAGCTTCACGCGTGTATTTCGGTGCCAGTGAGTGAGTGCTGCCTTAAGGAATGAAATGCCATCGAGAAGAAGCATGTTCCTGCGGTTATCACAACCTACGGCGATCCTTGACTCGTTCTCGTTTGTTTTACTGTGTTGAACCCGAATACCTGCACCGAAGCTACTGTATATAAGAAGTGTTTCGTTTTTCTTTAGTGCAAAATAACTACAACGCACGGTACGTGCTCTTTACGACCTTCCACGTTGCAGCGTACTGCGGTGCACGCGCAAAGAAGAAATATACCCGAATTCACTGAGTACCACAACGTTTCGAAAGTGCCAACAACTTATGCTGTAAATACGGTTTCTAGAGCACCCTTATCGAGTATGAACGCTTAGATGTTGGCATCCCACAACGCTTAGTCAACAATATCGGCCTAGTTCCCGCACTAACAATGAAATCGGCATGCTGCCCGACAATAAGGCGCACCGCTGTCACGGACGATGCGGTTCAACACCACGCTCCTCGAGCGTCTGCGCATGCGCGAGCTGCTGCCGGTGCGTGGCTGCAGCACTCGCTGCATCGCGATACCGTGTCCTCCGATATTTCTCCTCAGTGTGAAACAGACTGTATGTACAATTCCATTCAGACAATGGAGCGAAAAGGTGATAGAAAGAAGTGTGAAGTCCGTACCGTCACACGGCATACTAAGCGCTCAGATTTCGTTGCGAAATTTATGAAAGTAACGAAAAAAGTAAATTAACCTCAATCATAACCTTTTGCCGGCGAAATTCATCACACAAGAGTTCTTCAAGACTTAATGGTTTAATATAAACATATTTACTGTTTCACTTCAGCGTCTCTTTAATTTGAGTAATAGTAAATGTATTTGCCGTGTTGAAGCACGACCGCAGCACGACGCATCAGATAAAACTAAAACGTGCCCTTCAGCGTTCGCTAATTGGCTGAAAAGAATTGAAGAAATTCAATCTCTTTCGACAGAAGTGAGGAAACCGACCAGAAAAAAAAAAGTTTTAAAACAAGACTGAGAGACAGTCAGCATTCCTAACCTTTTTTGCTAATTAAAAAGTACCTCTCCCCCTTGTTTAATGAGTGTTTGATTTCAGACGGGAGTAAAGTTTCGTGAAAGGAATTTTGTGCCAATTTCAGTTGTTGCTCGCTGAAATATAAGGGACGTCGGAAAGACAGGAGCTCCTAGAGTGAGCGGCGATGCTTCGAGGTGGATTTGCCATTACGTAGATGCTTTGCATTCACATTAAAGCACGCAAGAGGTGTAGAAAGAAAGAAAGGAGGGAAGAAATATGTAAAGAAGGAAAGAAAGAAGAAAAGAAAGAAAGAAGGAAAGAAATAAATAAATAAATAAATAAATAAATAAATAAATAAAGAAAGAAAGAAAGAAAGAAAGAAAGAAAGAAAGAAAGAAAGAAAGAAAGAAAAGAAGGAAAGAAAGAAAGAAAGAAATCTTTTGATGTGGCTCATAATATCTAGCAAGCCACCTCTGTCCTTTTAACACAGCAATTCACTTAACATGATGAAACATTGGGTTGGATTGTTAGATCATTCGTACTATGTCATACTTTGCTAAAAAACGCATATATTTTTATCGCGTGGCTGAGCCGGGAAATAACGTAATAACGTTTCATTTCTCGTGAAACGAAGATGCCTGTGCGTTTTACATACTCCCTTCATAGAATTTTTTTCGTGTTTCTCATGCAACTAATACTCGAAAAGAAATTTCTAAAAAGCGTGGGAGAGGGTGGGGGAGGAGTACCATGTGGCATGAATCAGGAATATTTGGAGAGAACGGTGCCTTTCATCTCGACATAGGAATGCCAAAGCCCGTCTTGCGTGTCGCCATATCACATGAAACATCCCGGGGCTTTCGACGCAAAGCCATTATTTAATGCAAATGCAGGGAAAGCGTACGCTTCGTGGCTCAACAAGAGACGTGTACCTGATTAAAGAAAGAGCGCTCAATAATTAACATCGTGCCCTAATCAAAGAGCTCGAGAAACTTCTCATCTAAAGCACCTCGCTTCGTGAGCGAACGTAAAATGTGCACCGGTTCGAAGAAAATATAAATTGGTAGGCGTTTACACTAGCGTTTCATGGTGGCGCGGCCAAGCGCGATTCTCTCCCGAATCACGGCACGCACGGATGGTCTTCATCTAATTAGCCACTCTCTTCCTGTCGCGTTTGCCGCTCGCACTCCGGTTTAGGTTCTCTGGTTCGTCAAAATAATGTTGCGAACATGAACCAAAATTATTATGCATGCAAATGAGAGCATGTCTTTCGGCCAACAGGCCTCGAAAAACACGGGTTTGCGAGAGAGCAAGCGGGCCTTGAACGAACCATACAGCCATCCATGAGGATATGTTAAGATATATAAAAACGTATAAACGGTGCTAGCAAAGGCAAAGATGTCATGCGGCATGACTGAAATTATGAAGGAGCGTCAGCTGCTCCTAACACGTGTGTGCGGAGGAGTATGATGGCTTGCCCAAAGTTTCACACTCGTCTGATTCAACTACAACTTCCGCTAAACTAAAACTAACGCGAAACACTATTTGTTCATGATTGTCAGTGTTCAAGAAATTAGTTAGCAGGCTGGTGACACCATCTTCTCCGAGTGGCTTACATGGTGTCTCCGGGCCTGCATTTGCACTCATAATGAATGGAGGTATCGATGTGTCGGTATAGTGGGTATATTACGTTTGTTCTTGCTATTTTTAACAGCTGCTCGTATATCTCTAGAATTCAGCCCATCTATCCCGATACGTATGAACTCTACAATACTGCTTTCTCATCTGTGTTCACCCACGAAACCCCTATGCCAATCCCTGTGTTACCGAATCGTGGCCTGTCTTCTACGTCACGCATAACATTTATCGAAGAAGGTATAATCTCTATCATTGAAAAACTGAAACTGTCTTCTTCGACAGGTGTGAACGGAATTAATTCTAAAATTCTTAAGAACACTAAATGCATTTGTCCAGTGATTCTGGCACTAATATTCTCACAGTCACTTCACGCAGGCCACTTACCAGCCGATTGGAGGATGGGGAGGTCACTCCGGTCTTCAAATCGAGTAACAAAGACATCCCTATAAACTATTGCCCCATTTTATTAACAAGCATACACTGTAAAATCATGGAACATATAATATTTTTCCAAGTCATACATTTTCTTAACGACAATGATTTTTTCCACACCACGCAGCATGCGTTTCATAAGGGCTACTCATGCGAAAACCAATTGGCCTCTTTGTTCAGGATTTGTATAGCAATTCTGACGCTAATCTGCAGACGGACGCAATACTTTTAGATTTTTAAAGTGTTCGACACGTGCCTCATAGGCGCTTCCTAATGAAACTTGGATGTTTAAATATGCATCCTGAATAGCAAATTGGATTGAGGAATTTCTAACTAGCCGCTCGCAATTTCTCTCCATCGATGAAGTACACTTCATTGCCATTCTGGTAGGGCCAGGTGTCCCCCAAGGCTGCGTTCTCGGGCCCTTTCTCTTCCTGATTTACATAAACGACCTAGCTACGTGTGTCTCCTGTATCCGTTTGCTTGCCGACGACCGCGTAATATACTGTCCAATCACCAACTCCACAAATCAAATCGCTATCCAAGATGAGAAACCACGTTCAAGAATGGTGCGACATGTGGCTGATGAAACTTTATCCCAATAAATACAAGACCATTTCATTTACCCACCACCGCAACCTCTTTCTGTTCC
The DNA here is from genome assembly GCF_043290135.1 of Rhipicephalus microplus. Taxonomy (NCBI): domain Eukaryota; kingdom Metazoa; phylum Arthropoda; class Arachnida; order Ixodida; family Ixodidae; genus Rhipicephalus; species Rhipicephalus microplus. The sequence continues at coordinate 99,473,355 of NC_134703.1, read as the reverse complement.
CTTATGTAATTGCTAGCGTTACCCTTGAACACGTGCAGTCATACAAGTATCTCGGTGACACCATTTGTAATGATCTGAACTGCCGCGTGCACATTTCTAACATCATATCATCAGCGAACAAATCGCTGGGTTTCCTGCAACGTCACCTCCGGCGCCTAAAAATGTCAAGCTACAAGTCCCTTAGGTCCAAATTAGAATACGCATCTGCAGTCTGGAGCCCACACAAGCCTTTCTCATCGACTCACTCGAGGCAGTTCAAAGCCCTACCATCAGGTTCATTCACTCTTCGTATTCATGCAGTACCAGTGTATCATCGCTCGAAAAAAGACTAGCCTATTTCTAACCTTCACATCCGCCACCATATTTATAGTCTCAGCCTTTTTTACAAGTTTTTCCATAGCACGCTTCCTCATCCGTACATCGTTCCAACGGCTTGCATATCGCAACACACTTGTCATTCACTTCAAGTTGCCCGACCACGGATTAATATGGCCACTTTTTCTATGTCCTTCTTTGTGCGGACAGCAAAAAACTTGAATGACCTTCCCCATGATGTTGTCATCACTGATTTCAAATCATCATTTTCGACCAATTATGTGCCTAATTTTCAAGTATAAAACTTGTGGCAATAAAACTTTTTTGATTTGTTAGCCCACCCCTTATGTAATACCCCCTGGAGGGGTCTTTAGGAAAATAAAGCTATGTTATGTTGCGTTATGTTATGACCGACTGCCTATTTTTTGGCACATATGTGCACTCTCCGAGTAGAAGACACATGAAGTCTACAAAAACAATTCTTATGAAGAACACGAATAAATCAAACAAAAAAAGAAAAAAAACAGCAGAACCCACGTACACTGGGAATCGATGAAATGCGAAGCAGACATGAGAAATGCTATGTGACTTTAAAATCAGCAGAATGTTACAAGGTGGAGGTAAATGATACCGTGCATGACTCCTTGTCATGATTTTATTGTTTGGATGCGTCGTTTACCTTCGTCATCTATTCACGTCACGTGGTACAAAATTTAGTATATGTGGAGCTAGCAAAACGGCTGCGAGCATGCTATGAGCATGGTACGTTGTTATGTTCTTACATGACACGCCTGTCAGGATTATCATGTTTGCACCAGTTATAAATTTCGTCATCTATCGACACCCCGGAACACCAAATTTGGTGTATTTGGAGCAACCAAAACGGCCACTAGGGCATTCATGAAGCGCCCAATATACTCCCATGTAGCGTTGACGCGCGCGCACACTGGGCACAGCGACGCTGTGTTAGCAAAACGCGAGCACTCTATAGTCTGACGCCAGGTGCCACCAGCGTCCGTCGGCGCGGCCCGACGGTAACCGGCGCGAAATGAGACATGCTACATTTCGCGTCGATGCATTACACAGACAACACTGCGTCTCCCTCTTTTGGTGACGGAGGGACGCCGAACGCAATGATACGCGCATGCGTCAAAGCAACGCAGCGCGGCACGCGCCTGCGAGTATATGGCTGAACCGGTGCCTGCCGTGTCAACGCCGGCGTGACCCGACGAAATGTACGCCGGTGAGCACGCGCACGGCGTCACTTCAGATTGTATTGGTGCTTTGACTGCGCCATGTAGAAATGTTCTCACATCACACGCATCTCATGATAATCATGTTTGCACCAATTACATCATCCATTGACGTCACCTAATTCTAAATTTGGCATATGTGAAGCTAGCGAAACGGCCGCCAGCGCACCATGAGCGTGGCATGTAGTCATGTTGTTACATTACACACATCTCATGATTATCATGTTTGCAGTCACACACTTATGTTATCCATTCACGTACAGTTATACCAAATTTGGTATATGTGACGCTAGCGAAATGGCCGCCAGCGCATCATGAGCGTAGCATGTAGTCATGTTGTTACATTACACGGATTTCATGTTTTTCATGTTTGCACCAGTATACCTTCGTCATTTATTCACGTCCTGTAATACCAAATTCGGTATAAGTCAAACTAGCGAAATGGCTGCCAGCGCATCATGAGCGTGACATGTAGTCATGTTGTTACATGGCACGCATCTCATGATTATCATGTTTGCAGTCACACGCCTTCGTCATCCATTCACGTATCGTAATACCAAATTTGGTATATGTGACGCAAGCGAAATGGCCGCGAGTGCACCAAGAGCGAGCATGTAGTCATGTTACATGACACGCATGTCAAGATTTTCATGTTAGGGTCTGTCGCTTGTGTTCGATATGCAATCATGTCATATCATAACAGTTTTGCAACATGCCATGGGAACGACACCACCGCAAGAACTGCAGGACCATGAAATGTAAATCTTGACATTCATGACATACATGTCATGATTTTCATGTTATGACTAGTCAAATATGTTCTTTATGTAGTCATGTTATGCCATACCAAGTTTGGTATCGATACCATTATCGAACTGGCCAAGAGCGCTAAAAGTCGTAGGCGGGTAGATAGATAGATAGATAGATAGATAGATAGATAGATAGATATATAGATAGATAGATAGATAGATAGATAGATAGATAGATAGATAGATAGATAGATAGATAGATACGCTCAAATTCGGTGAAGTTCGCTAAGAAATGCTTCGCATTTAAAAACACCAGAAACGATCAACATGCTCAAGCATATAAGTTCATTCAAAAGGTAGCCGAAATACTACAGTACGCCAAACATACAAATCATTATTTCATGGGGTCCTTTCATCACATACACAGTGCGCGTTGGGTTCGTGAATTGTTCTCATCCAGTCCACCATGACGGTGCAGCGGTTACAGTACCCGGTTGCTGATCCAAAAGTCACGGGTTCGATTCTGGCCGTGGCGGTCGCATTTTGATGGAGGCGAAATGGTAGAGGCTTGTTTTAGTACACGTAACGAACACAGCATGGCCGAAACTTCCGAAGCCTTCTACGACGGCGTCTCTCATAGCGATATGGTGAATTTGGGTCGCAATATCTTGGATATTAGTATTAGAGGAAATGATATCATCCAATCAAAAGCACCATTTTTCTTCTTTCTTTCTTTTCATCCCTTCATTTCTGGCTACCATCATAGGGTAGCAAACCAAAGGCTTGTCTCCTTGGCCCGCTACATTTCGTCGTACTCGTCTTCACCCCAAACAAATTAATTTAGTTATGGTTGATAAGAAAGAAAACGCTCTAATTCTGTCAAATTATATTGTTTGGAAGAGCTCACATCAATTCTGCATCGGCTCTGCAACTCTCGTCGAAAGTGCTCTATCTCCCACGTTGATGTTTTATTGTTGGTAATTGGTGTATCCAATGAGCAAGAGATACAGACAAGTGAATGTTGGCTCCGTGTGCACAGTTGGATGTGTTATTTGTACTTACACTAAAGGAAAAACTTGGGAAAAGCTTGAGCGTCACCTTCGAGAGTGGAACTTGATCGTGTAATTGGTCCCCATGTGCATCGCGTTCTTTCTTGCTAGCCTCGCTTCTGTTCTCGATAGCCCCGTCGTGGTGGTCCAGTGGCTAAGGTACTCGACTGCCAACCCGCAGGTCATGGGGTTGAATTCCGGCTGTGGCGGCTGCATTTTTGGTGGAGGTGAAAATGATATAGGCCCGTGTGCTCAGATTTGGGTGCACGTTAAAGAACCCCAGGTCATCGAAATTTCCGGAGCCCTCCACTACGGCGTCTCTCACAACCTTATGGTGGTTTTGGGAATGTTTAACACCTCCTATCAATCAATCATCTATCTGTTCTCATTACACGTCTCAACCATGTCGCAAGAAAACTTATCCATCTGCATTAAACATTGGTGCTTTCAAACTACTGGTTATTTGTTTCGTTGTTCCTTAACTGGCTACCCTAGAATGCCTACTGCAAGTATTAAAAAAGACGCAACATCGGGCTCGTGGGTCCTAAATAATAACTTATGTAATTACGCAACGTAAGAAACACACGAACAGCGCTGACTCTTAACTGTGGTTTATCGCATAGGGCACATGCGAAAAAATATATAATTATCGGCAAAAGAAATGAAACAACAACCAGAAGTATCTTAATCTGTTTAAACACCTGTGCGTGACTTTCAGGAAAATAGTTGTGTCACTCTTAAGGTGATAGAAGGCTGACTGATACACAGCTCTCTATATTTGTTAGGACGGTACGTCTCTAGATATGATAAGCTTTTTGTTCGTGTTACTGGGCCTATCTATCACTTATGTTTTGTTAAACAGTGGCTTGCATTGATGCTGCATGCAACGAGCCACTAAGTTTGACAATCGGCGATTTTTTTCGCATTTTCTCTGGTTTTCCCGTAATATGACAGAGATTCACATGCATGGCTCGTTTCAAAAATGCTCCTTAACTCATTTTTTTTTACGTCCCAGGACTTCCCAAATAGAATATAGTGATCTCGTCAGAGAGATAACGCGTCAGTTTCAAGCGAGTCTTAGAGATTGCAGGCCATAAGCTCATAAACCCCCCCAAAAATTCGAAGGAATGCACTCTTTGGGATAGCGTACGCTGTCGAGAAGGCAAATTATGTACGTGACATCGATTATTAGATGGTTTGAAAGTTTATTCAAGGTACGGTCCCCTTTTATGTCCACTGAAAACTGGATATCCACTCAACATGGCAGTGATGTCTTTTTTACATCAATAAATTATTTTCTTATATAGCATTTCAAGTTGAATCAGCTTCTTGGATACTTTTATTCTGCATCTCGGTGAAAGAAAAAAAAACATGTATTGGACTATTGAATATGTACTAGAGCTTTATTCTGTTCTCCGCCTTCTATACTCTTCATACGCTATACCTTTCATCCAGTTCGAGAAATGTTTAAGAGATCGTTTATCTTTGGTGTGCACTGTAAACCGCGTTCTTAGCTTGACTAAGCTTTTTACTTTTTACCCAGGTCACATTTGCAAGCATATTGTGTACCCTTGATGATGGCTAGCGATAACCTCATCGGTGGAACTGCTCTTCAATTTTTAACATTTGCAAAGCATGATTGTCTTTGCTTCACTGAGAAAAGCAAAGGGTTCTAGCAAGTAGTAAAGAAAACCACAAAAAAAAAACGGCCTGTGGAACTTGTTTTTATAGAATTTTATGGTCATTCAACTCGAAGCAAGTTCTTAGTTTTCACAGAACACTTATGAAGTGGTTCTAGAAACTTAAATGTTTCATAGATTCATCTTGCCTTTCTTTGTTCTTGGTCCCCCCCCCCCCCCCCTTTTTTTTGTTTTCTTCATTCTTCCCCAGAAGAATTACTCGAAGAGAATGTAATCAGTAGTACGGGAAACCCAAAAACAAAACAACAGTTAATATATCTGCAGAAGATAAAAATAGAAAAACGGCCAAAAACATGCGTCGGGTGATCCCTCGGCCCGCCCGACGTCATAAAGCGATGGCGTGCACGTGGCCATCTTCCGGAGTGCGGTTTTGAATGGACGCACATTCGAAAGCTCGGAGCGCCCGTCAAAGACGGAGGGAATTTAGCCAAAGTGTATTTCGGGAAACGTAAGAAGCGGCCGCTTCGTTTCTGTTCGTAGTGTTCAGCGACGTTACATTGCCTCTCACCAAAATGACAGCAGCGACAGTGCCCTGGGAGCTACAGCGGGACGCTTGCATGTTTCTTCGTTGAAAACGATGAAACAAGGGCAAGACTGGTTTATAGGTGAAAAAATCGGTGTGCAGTGTGGAAGTGTAAGGAATCGATTTTTTTTTTCAAGTGAGTACCACGTTTAGACGACAGCTGCGGCAAACGGCAATGACTGAGAGCGTTCTTCGTGTGCCCAAATTCGATTTAAAGGATAGGAAATGTACGCATAGATCGAACTGGTGGCCCTTTCCTACATTCGCGGGAAGGGGCGCTCGTAAAGAAACAGTGTTACTAAATGTCAAAGTTCGGCTCTATCATTGCTGTTTTTTGTTTTCATTGTTCAACTCTATTTTATAATGTACGTTCGGGCTTTGAGAGTTCAGTATACGCCACATGTTTTATAAAGAAGGAACGAACAAAGTATCAGAATTTAATGACCGAACCTAATATAACTGTGGTATGTATACGATTGTTACTTTGTATGTTGGGTTATGGGATTATGAGCAACGTTGTAATACTGTAGAGGACGATATGTAACTTGCGAAGAAAAAATGAACATATGAGTGAATTATTGATGCAGCTCTCACTCAAATATAAAGTGTTCTGGTAATCCTGGAAGAGGAAAAGTTTTGCAAATGATCATGTTCGTAGCAAATGCAAACTTGCTCTCTAAAATGAAAAAAGAGTGGAAAAATACCGCTGTCTCTACGCAAGTCATCGCTCGAAAAGTTCTGGTTGGCTTCTAGGTGTGAAACAAATGATTATAATTTGAATCAGCACGTCTAGCGAGGACGATGCGTCACAGCAATTTGTTTCTTCTGGGTGCAAACGTATAAAAAGCTCTTCGTAGATTGTGATTGCCGCGAAAGTTCACCCTGTCACCGCTGACGAAAAAGAAGGCGCCACTCTCTTCCGAAGCTTAAGGCCTATATCACGTCCAGTTTGTTTATATAGCCTTGCGAAACTTCTTGTTTTCTTTCTACGTTGTAGTTCGCTTCTTGCTAAAGCAACTGTTTGTTTCGCCTAGCTGAAGCAGCGGCATACTTTCTTTCCCTTTTGCTGAACCAAATTAGAAAGTGTTCCTACACTGGGCCCACGTGGAATATAAGAACTAAAGCTCTCCTAGGAGAGCAAAGTGGAATATATTGAAAAAACACTGCCATCAAAACGCTGAAACACTCCACCTTTTTCTATGTTCCGCGTGACCACCGTGAATTTTTCATTGGGCACTTTGTGAAAACGGCAGGACCCCTACACAGAAAGAGGCGAAGGAGTATAGAGACAAAGAAAAGTTACGTTCTGTTTTCGCCATTTATCGCTTGAGGGTTCGCGTAGTCAAAACGACTACGAAGAAAAGAATGACTCTGTTATCTTGCGGACCCGAGCACGCGCAAGAAAAGTGTAAAAGTGGGTGCGGGGCACCGTAATTCGCAAAGTGAAAACTCGGAGTCCAGCTGGCCCGCGTTTTGGTGCCCTCATTTGAGGTACTAGAGCGTAGAAAAAGCAATGACCACGTGCAATACGAGCGTGCGCGAAGACAGCAGAAGCTTTAGTGTAGTGGTAGTTCTAGAGAAGCAAATAGCTTTAAGGTATTATCTTTGGACTAGTTGGACTAGTAGAAAGAGAAAGAGAGAGAGATTAAATAAGTGAAGGGGCAGTGATGTTGACCTGCGTAAATATTCAATTAGCTAGCTACCTTACAGCAATCGGATGAGTGAACTAAGGCATTGTAAATGTAATGAGGTAACAGTGAAAATCAGAGTGCGTTCCCAGATTCTCTGTTGCTCTACTTAGTAGTTGCTGAATACAACGTGTGATTTGTTTGTTTGCAGACCACACACACACACACACACACACACACACAAGCGCGCGCGCGCGCACGCACACAAACAAACAAACACACACCGGAGAAAAAGAAAGATTTCAGTCATGCAGTTATTAACAGTATTCACATTTTCTCTTGTGCATTAGTGATTGTAGCCAAATATTCTCAATAATTTTGCCTGCAGAGACAGAACGATCACTCAGTCACGTTTCGGTGTATATAGAAAACTGGCTCGTCTACTAGTTGGTCAAGGCGTGATTTCGCCGCAATCTTACATATGTGCTCGCTGTAAGTTAGCACCTTGTTTGCGTCATTTATTAGATCTGGCGCACTTACACTCCTACATATCACAATCAAACAAATTGATCGATTTATCTGATACACTTGATTATTTATTGAGGGCGCACGTCTACTTGCACGAAGGATTCACTGAACGGTATGTGCATGCTCCATCTTTGATGGAACACTGTTATGTCAAGTATACGTGTACCATTGATTGGAATACGACAATCGTTGTAACGGCTTAATAACAAAATATATCGGTATGATTAGGTATGTAGAAAAAAAGAATAAAGACAAAGAAAAGCAAACGCAGTATTTTGGCAGTCATTCACAAAAACGTTTTCTCTCTGTCTGTCTCTCTTGCTCTGTTTTTTGTTAACGAGTTGGCGAAGAAGAATGTCAGTTCAGAGGTTGTTTAAAATGCTCACGCGGTATTCAAAATGAGATAGCGGTGACAGTAACTCTATAGTCTCGCTCACAGTGTATCAAACGCTAGCACAATGCGTCTCGGCTACGCGAACAGGGAAGCTCTCTTCTTAAACCTAGAGGGCTCTGGGCACAAAAGCCCATCGGCGCGACGGTGCCTACAATAAAGGCCCATTGCGAAAGCACTTCGAAGAACTCTCTTTTGTCAGGTCGTTGCATTAGGATGCAGAAAAGAGGAGGTGGTGCAAAAGCGTCAACGCGAGTGCAAAAGGCTTTGCGGGGTTGCGTCCACACCGAGCAAAGGAGATGTATTTCCCACGTCGCGAGGCAACAGTTCCGCCCGAAATCGCTCGTTCACGCCGCGGCCGCCGTCAACATATCATTCGACGCTTCCGCTCAAAAGCGTCGCACTTAATTACAGGCCGCCGTCAACGCTTATCGATTCTTTAGCGTCCTAGCACAGTACGGATGCGGCTCGTTTGGGAAACTACGCCAACGTATAACCCCCTCAACGACGAAGCGCGGTTCGTTTCCCCCTGTCCCTGCACGTTGCGAACTTTCTTTCTTTCGTTCACCTGTCTTTCAATCATGCGTTTATTTATCTCTCTCGCAGCTTCCGCCTTTTTGTGCGACTCGTATCGTGGGGCGATATCGGCCGGAACTTTGGTCAAACTTGCGCAATCATCCCTTCCGCTTTTCAGGCTATCGAGCACGGTCTAAACCGTAATTACCGCGTTGCGAGCCAGAACGCCGTCGCTGGCGCGAAAGAACACGAGTATTAATCACTACGCGACAGTGCTTCGTGGGAATGGAGCGCTCTATCGTCCTTGATGCATCACTGGCGTGGTGCATCTGCGAAATCGTCACTACTGGTCTCCTCGGTCAGTTAAACGCAACGATGCATCGGTGGCAAGCCGTTAACGGTTCATTGAGTTGTAGATAAGTGACACCTTGCCATAATGAAGCCTGCGTTTTCGGACTGAAGACCAGGAATCGAAATTATCAAACTTTTCATTCGTAAGGGCACATTTTCATTGGTCACTCTTCCTCATCAATGATGTTCTCACATACAGAGTAGGCGTTTCGGGTTTATCGGCAGAATGCTAGTACAGTGAGCCCGCACAGGACGAAGCTTTTTAGATATTTTCTGAACTCTACTAGCTCTTGCTTCTCCTTCCTAGTCCGGCACATACACCACATAATAATATGACCGATATAAACAATGCTTGAAATTTTCTTTTACTTGAATGTATAGACCGAATACTGGACAAGTTTAGCAGCTTGAAGTCACAACGCTACACTACTTTCTTTTTCATATATTTCAGATAAATGTTTTTTAAACCTCATGGGCTTGTATATAAACAATACATCATTTGTCATCAATACCCAGTAAGAGTTTACTTCATGGGGCTATTCAGGGTGGGGAAGCAAAAAAATGCATGTTGCAAGAGCATTTTCTTGCGACAAATATATTTTTGTTCTCTCACTATCAGTTCGAGAAGGTAGCAGCCGCATTATGAAGCTCTCTGGTCTAATTGAAATCAAGTAACAATACTACCGGTAACACCACCTGAACGCGTTAACGCGATCAAGTCCTACTAGAATCTAACGAGGAGAGGTCACTCTACCAAGCAGGTTACGCCTAAGAGGGATTTTCACAACGTCGTCTATGTTTCGCATAGGCATGGCTGGCAACACTATTCGCAACGTTCGTAGGGACGAGAAGACTTTGCAGCATATCTTCTGCGACTGTTTTACGCTGTGCAGAGACGATTACTTCTAACCACCCTCGCTCGTCTTGACCACAGACCAATGGCGTTAGCAGGTATCTCTGAATGTCGTCCCGAAAAAGCCATGGAGGATTAAAGCAACGAGGACATTTTGTTAAAATTTCGATGAACAGCAGACTTGCGCGAGCTGCTGTAGACTGATGACGATGTGGTGTCCCAGACAAGACTATATACCGGACTATGACATTAGACATCTAGTTTAGTGGGCTTAGCCGGATTGCAGGCTTAGAGGAATAGCGAGACCAAAATAGGCCTGATCAATAAAGCTAAACGGCCCGTATCGCGTTTACTGTACGCCCGCTGTTTTTTTTACATTTAGCGTTACCATGTTTGCCTGCTTAGCGCAGTGCACGTAAAACATGGTAGCGGTTTCGGATGCCTGCTTAGAACTGAATTTGGCGTTGTTCTGAACTGATCCATATCATTCATAGCAATCGACTGTGTAAGTTGGCCTCGCTTGCCTTGGGGTAGCTCCAACGACCTAGTATTGCGAATAACTTATTGTTTGAGCTCGATTGCCCTTTCTAACGTCCTCAGCGCTAACTCGAAGATCGATTCAAACAAATCTTTAAGAAATAAATGTTTGCTCTTAGCTCGTGGTCTCATGTTTATTTACTTTCATTGTCAGTTTTTCTTCTTCTCACTGTTTTTTTTATGCTTTCGCCAGTGGGGCCCCACGTGGCAGGTTAGACTACGCTTTTCACCTTTAAATTCAATTCAGGGCACAGGCGTTCTAGCCTGTCTAGTTTCTGTACATACAATACAGTACTACGGCTGTATTCACCCTCCGCTAGGTGACGCCTCCGTTATTTTGGGTTATAGCTTAGGCACGCAAACCCCATCACGCAAAACTGAAGCAGACTGTCGGTAAGGACGTTTGCCACATGGAGACACTCTTCTCTTATTCCTTGCTAATACGCTAACACTAAACAATTACTGTGTAATGTGCGTGGGGTCCCCCTAACTCTCCGTCTTCCCGTACTCTTCTTTCGATCTCTCCCATCCTTTCCTCGTGTGCAGTGTAGCATACCGCTTATGTCACACTTGTCAACATTTTTTTTAAAGACGATAGTCTTTCCTGGGGACCTTCCACACAAAAATTTTGGCCTGCCTGCCTGCCTGCCTGCCTGCCTGCCTGCCTGCCTGCCTGCCTGCCTGTCTGTCTGTCTGTCTGTCTGTCTGTCTGTCTGTCTGTCTGTCTGTCTGTCTGTCTGTCTGTCTGTCTGACTGACTCACTACTGTCTGTACATTTGTCTGACTGTCCACCGTTACCGCGGACTCGGTACTCTAAACAGCACCAGCCGATACCCCGAACGGCCGACCCCATTCGTAGCGTCCACCAATGTTGCTCAATAATCAGCGTTCATAAGTGTGCGATTGTCAATTAAAAAGCAATTATTGCGCATATCTGAAGCACAATAAGAACACATATTCTGCATGTTCGTCTTTTACTAGAAAAGGCAAAAATATGTAATTATAAGGACCGTGGCACTTATCACGCTGCGCTGACCATGCAACACTTGCACGATGAAGCGAGTGTTTTCGACGCTTTCCCAAGACGACACAGTGGTGGCACCTACCCGTCACCTTGCGTTCTACACCTTATCACCTCTGAGACGTGCGCCCACGCCCGTCTCAGGGCCACGCGCTTTGTTTTCCAAAAAGAACTGCCAGATGGCGCTCATGTCTCACGTGTGACGTTACTTGATGCGCTCGTTCGCCTCCGCTGCACGCTCGAGGCACTCTAACGCAGCGCCTACGGAATACCACTCACCGATTTTCTTGCGCAAAAAATCAAATACATGTTTTGTTCACTCTCTTCACACGCAACACTATCGTCTTCCGACGACATTTGCAGATTACATGCAGATACGGGGCCATTTTTTTTTATTGATGTGATGTAAGGAGATGTTAGTGCATGAATAGGGCACCGGCTACTGCTTATCCCTAAAAAGTGTCTAATAACAAAGTTCGCGAAATGCGCAAATGTCCAAGCGTAGCAAGTCCACAGCACGCACAATATACAATTTTGCACAAAAGTTAGGACATGACATTTCGAAACAACGCATTCAACAACCACATATACCTGCATATGGAATGATGTAAACAAATTGAACAGAATCCACTGCGTACAGACGAACAGGCACATAATTGTCAACATAACAATCCCAAACTTCACAACACAACAGTCAATAATCCCATAGATGTGCACTGTCACACATTTTAAAAAATCTGAATTGCACTAATATCTGCCAAGAATGCCCTTGTCTTCAAGAAAAACTTTCAATGCTTTTACAGCACACTTCTGTAAACCTCTTGTAGGCCACGCGCCCAACTGCTTCCTTGAACTGAAAGGTCTGTGATCTAAAATCATCAAGGATCACCCAAGTCGTCGTCTTGGTGTTTCGTGTTGTGAACATTCTAGAAGGATGGAATATATGTCTTCATCTACAAATTAGAAAATATTCTGCCCTGGCTTTCCGCTTCGTCCTGTTTTCCTTCCGATTTATTTTCATTTAATTTATTTGTGTATTGACAACAATATTGTTTTGAAGGCCAGGAGAAAAAAGAAAGCTGAGCAATCGGCTTCAGGGTTTTCTGGCCACCATAAACGTACTGCAGCCTAAATGACGGTAACTAACGGCAAAAGCATAATCAATAAATGAAAAAATAAATAAACGATGGACAACCTTCGCTTTCGGTGTTGAGCGATGTCTTTTTAAGTCTTTTTGCGGTACCTCGGGCTCTACACAAGTTGTGAGTGCGCTAATAACGTTGTAACGTATTGATTAAATTCATTTCATTGTTGTTTTGTTTTCAGTGGAATTCGTGGTACTATAGATGTAGTACGCTCTATCTGAGTGTTTTGGTAAATTGGCTTGGCTTTTCCGGCGCAACGAATGCACTACCCAGTCGTGTACTTTATGTGGGCAGTTCACTCTTCAAGACCATCGACGGGAAAAGGGGGCGGACCAAGATGATGTTGGTGCTTCTGACGAGGAAGAAGGAAGGGGTTTGGTGTACACGATAACTGTCGCTAGAAGAGGGCAATCTCAACGATTTACAGGTGGTACGTGACGTCACAGAAAGTGTAACTGTTCAAGAAACAAGGGTGATGTGGAGAAAAGGAAACCAAAGCATACTATAAGGAAGCGAGCCGGCTGTTTTCTGATGTTTCGGAGAGGCAACAGGAATAATCGCGGCTGGTTAAGGGGAGGCCAAAAAAAAAAGCGATGACATGAAAGCGGCTTTGTCCAGTATAGAAGACTTCTGCAGCGCTTCTGGTTGAGAAACATGACTGGTAGAAATAGAACTGGATGTAAACATACAAGCGGTTGCTCACAATAAGGGAGAAAAGTGTTTCCTGGAGAAAATAAGAAAGGAAAATACGATGTGATCTTCAAGCGGCTCAAAAAATAAACGATGAGAGACAAATGAGTTCCGGTGGAAGAAGCTGTGTTTTATCTGGCAGTGCTGAAAAGGAAACAACAAATGTACATAAGATCCAGCAAGCTGAGAGTTGAATAATAAATAACATAAATAAACGCAAACAAACTTTGAATCTTGAAGAAGGACTGTGAAAGAGAAAAAGGTAAATTCATAGAGCAAATCGGTACATGTGAAGCTAGCTACTGCTTTGAACTCAGTGAGAATGAATTGGAAGGTGGAAAGTAAGCAGCTAGTAAATCCGGAATGCTCAAATATAGGCACCGAAAGTTGAGCTAAAGAAACATACGCTTATGTCCAGTACACAAAGACAAATAAAAGGGAGGACAGTGCGCAAATAGCACGGCGCCAACCCCTGCGCAGGATGCGAAACGAGCGAGTTGCTATATATATTGTCGCATTATTGCAGGTCTATTTGGCTTTAGTTTTTTTTCTTTTTTTACAAACCTTCGCGTTGGCCGCTTGGAAGCATTCCTTCACGCCAATTTTTCTCCACTGCCCCTCATACTTTTCTGCAATCTTGGATACGCAGCAAGAAGTCTACTCCTTGCGTGAACCAGATCTATCTCCATTATCATCGACTACTGTCAAGATTGCTCTTTTTTGTTCTTTCGTTCGTTCCTGCACATTGCCGTTTATTCCGTTGTTTAAACGTGTTCTTCACGCAGAAATAAAGAACGAAACGCGGTTACCGATGGAGCGTTAGCAGAAGTCTCATTGAAGAAAAAACTCGAAGAAAGAAAGAAATAAGGAAAGATAAAGTAGCCGTATAGGAAAAAAAGCAAATAGTAACAAACGGAGGAGAATGTTAGGAAAAGATGGGAAGGCGACAATGATGGAACGCAGAAGCGATTGATGCAAATGTTCCTGTCCGGGAAAAACGTTGCAGCTGGAACGGAGCCAAAAGGGAGAATCCCCCGGCCATCCACCGAATAAGGCCCCGGGTTGGACGCCGACGGCTGCCGGCCGGGCAGGCTTCCCCGTAATGGTCGCGCCCAGCATGGCTTGAACGCCGGGATATATCGCACCCTCTTTCCCGCCTCATCTCCCCTCTTTCTCTAGCCACGCGTTCACCACCATCTTCTTTATCCGCACCTTCCCCCTTCTGGGGAGAAAAGTATAACGTGAATCCGCCGCCAAGAAACGTTCGTTGAAAAACCCCGACGAACAGTATCCGCAGAAGGGCTCTTCGCGCTTCTGCGAAAAACCTTGCTTTGTCTCCCAGCGCCCACCTTTCGGCAGTCGTTTCCCCGCGCGACAACACCGTGGCGCGACTACCGAGGTGAACGTTCCCATGATGTTTGCTTATCGATTCGGAGGTGAAAACGTACGGCCGCTAACCAAGGCTCCAACAGAACTTCGATCACGTCGAACCGATAGCAGCAGGAGAGAACGGGAGCAACAATGATGGGATAATGTGGAAAGGGGTATGTCACGCGGTAGTGTTGAGCTCGCAGTCATTAGCATCGTCGTCCTCGGCCCATCTTGCGCGCGAACGCAGCTGAGATGACCAACAATCGCTGATGTTTCCGAGATTTTTTGGCTCCCTCGCTGGTATAGGAGGCGAATGCAACGTCCTTTCTCAAAGAAGCCTTGAGCATATGGCTTGCTGCTGCACGAGAGCATTGCCGTGGCGTATCAGCCTTTTTTGACTCGGGGTGATGGTTAGGAAAATCGAGTGGAACGAAAGGAATCGGTGGGCGTACATGCTGCTCCCTCAGGTATCGTTATTATTATTTGATGTCCGTACACAGGTACATGAGAACAAAAGAAATAGGGAATAGGGAAAGAGCAGGCTGACAATTTTCACCTGGAGAGACACAACACTACCCTGCTTTAGTTTTTTTTTTGTGTGGGAAAGAAGAGACAGATGAATGAATGAAAGATAGGATGAGAGGAAGAGGAAAATAAACAGGAAAGTATTAGAAAAAATTATAATTTCGACAAAACCAAGAAAAAGCACGAAAGCTACGTCTCTAACCTGATGGTGCAATCTGTTTGGCTTATAAGGAAGGAAGGAAGGAAAATAGCAGGAGAAGAACAGCAGGGAGGTTAGCTATAGGCAGCCGGATGCTACCCTGCACATGGGAGGGGGACGGGGGAGAAGAAAGATAGAGAAGAGAGAGGGAAGAGAGATAAACACAGCACACTAGGCAGCACACTTTGGCTTATAAGTGTCAGCAAACTGCAATAGACCTGGTCCCGTAGAACATCACACCCTCTCAGAGAGACGTAACCATGAAAGGTCTCAGACCAACATCTAATGTGCTCATATTCGTTGACGAGCAGTGAACGATGCGTAACAATTGCAGGTCACTGCGGGATAAGAAGCTCAAGCGTTTCGCAGGAGCAAAAAGACGCACATATCGGACAGGTTAACAAAGTGCGTTTACGAGCAACGAAATATTATACGGCAGTACTACGCTTGAGAAAGGAGAAAATTTATTGGGCAAGATATCGTAGCTTTTGCGTAGTACTCTGCGAAATATTCAGTTGAACGCGAGAGAATTCAGCATGAGCATCTGCGATCACGTCGATTTGTTTGCTTCCAAAATGCAAAGTATAAGCTCGTCACGAACATTTTTCCACGCCCGTGGCTCACTATCGATCGAATTATTGTCTTTGGGGATAACAAAAAAAACATTGAATAAAGAAGAATGAAATAATATTGAAAGTTCTTTCCGTGTTTAGGCCTTGGGCTTGATCGGAATGGAGACGCCTGCAGAGTGATATTACTTTGTGTACCCTTCACCTAAAAGGTATGTACTTGGGGCGTCAAGCTCTTTCTGGGACCGGGAACACCTGCTTCAGGCGTCATCCGGGTGTTTGAGAACCTAGGCCAGATGAGTTCGAGGGATTTTCACGGCATACACTACTTTAGAAGCAACGCATTTATATTCCTTCGAAAGACGTGTTCCGAGAAAACGCCTGAATATTTAAAAGGATGGCATAGCTTGTGCTATGTTCGTGAAGAAAACGCGAAAAAAATGCTATCGCTAGAATGTTTTTGAATCTTTTTTTTTTAAAGCTACAGAGCTAATATAAATGATAAAATGTAAACTTTGGAGACTGGATATAAGGATTTTTTTTTCAGAGGAAAAAAAAACTATCGAACTGATGAAAACCAAAGATGCTTAGCGAATCTTGAAGATATATAAGGAGCTGCAAGTTATATAATATTTTACTATATAGCCACAGGGACGTTCGTTGCACTGTGCATGGTTATATAATAAAATAAAGAAAGTAATGCGTTTGTTCTTTTCCTTCTTTGTTATAAATCCAGTTTTTATAAAAAGGTTTTATGTACATAAATTTACCTGCAGTTCTTTAAAACCTATTGGGTATTTGCTTCTTGTGTAAATTCCATCTGATAGACTGGCAACTTCTGGATCAGTATTTTTGTATATTCGATGTCTCATTTTGAAAAGAATTTGTCAACCATAAGTTGACAGATTCTTATAATGAACCCCCTGCTGCTGGATTCT